>NW_025848340.1:0-2845 GCF_002878395.1 Capsicum annuum | reverse complement strand
TATATATATATATATATATATATATATCATGCCTTATTTATCCAGTTGGATCCTGTTCTAGAAAATTTTAATTCTATTATCTTTTAGTATGGTGTAGTATTTATGAGCTTAGGATGTCGTATTAAGTTGCGAAACCTTGGATTCATCCCTTTTTAACTAAGTTACATGAATGGTTATCTAAATGTATTTTAATTACGGTTTAGGGTCAATATATACTTTATCTCTGTCATTTATTATGAAATTTGGCACCACTTGGCATCGGTTATGGTATGGTTTGGATTTTAATTTTATAGTTGAGTATGGTTTCTATAAGTCTCGATTTGACTCCATCATCTGGTAACACTGATCTAGGAGTTCTGTTACAAATTACTGTTATTCAGGGAGTTGTGGTTCCTTTAAGTTTCATTCGAGTCTAGCATATAATTATGAGTTCTATTGTATATGATATAGGTAGCCTCTCGTTACTACCCATTGGTGTCGGTTCAAGCTCGATGCACATCTGGAGGGCTACTATGGTTTCATTGGATTGGTTTAGTTATGGATTATTGATAACGCTCAAATTACACTCTTGAATAGGTATAAGCGATCGTTGTCAATATAAAACCCAACTAGGTTGGGGTCGAATCCCATAGGAAATAGGGTATGAACATCAATTTGTTTATGAAATGCTTTACTAATAGTTTACCAATTCCGAAAGATGGGGGTTTAAGGTTCGCAATGAATCAATTTTCACTTTCTGAACTTTAGTGTTGTAATCAATATAAATGGGAAACCAGAGCTATGTTCACCAAGGGTTTTGGGAAATGACAGATACTAGGTAATGCTAGAGATTCTTGGAATGAGTAGAACAGCAGAATATCCCTGATGATATACTATCTGACTTATCTGTCGGCCTCACCAGACAATTTATTATCTAATTCTCTCGAACTTAGATAGCTTATCTATTTCCAATAGGATATTATCTCAGGTAGATTAATCCAGTTACGACATTAATCATTAAACAGAAGGTTGGTAGCTTCCGAGTCCCTATTGATAATTCACGTCCTCTAGTCCATTTCTCCGTTAGAAGCAAATAAAACCTAAGGCATAACCTAATGTTTGCAACCACTAGATTTTAGTTAAAACAACAGAATCTCAAGATGTTTTACTACTCTTTGAATCCGTTAAACACCTAGTATCATATCAAACCCTAATCCATGGATCCCATAACTCCGGCTAATGAAATTAGCCGCTCATGATTTGACGAATGAAATAACAAGTTGAATTCATGATTATAATGATAAACTTATGAATGGATAGAAAACAACAAGTATTTCCTCCGATTTAATCACAAGGTAGAAACCCCAAAAATAGTTGATACGAAAACACAAGAATATTTTATAAGAGAGAGCAAAAATACTTGTCTCTCCTCTTAGAGTTGATGTCTCGTGGAAAAATTCTTCCTCTGAAAAACCCTAAAAGATGATATTTATACTAAATCCTAATTAAGAAAATAAAATAACAAAATTAATAAAATTGTCTGGAATAGGTGACGCCCAGGCTGACGCCGCGTCAAGAAGTTGACGCCCTATCAAGGATGGCGTCAGAGAGGCTTCAGTTACCTTCAGGTTCTATCTTAGGCTGACGATGTGGCTGATGACTCGTCAGGGATCTGACGGTGTATCACTGACTTCGTCAAATATCTTCTTCCCATGCTACTTTCTGCTTAAGGCTGATACCATTCTTGACGCCTTATCATGACTTTGACGCCATATCACCAGCGTCGTCAAAATAGCTCCTTAAACTGCAACTCCCTGGTTAAGGCTGACGCCAATGCTAATAGGCTACATGAGGCTAACGATTTGTCACAGAGGTCGTCAGCCATGTTTTCTTCTATTTTGCTCAGATTTTAAACTCTTTTGCTCCATTATTATTTATTCTCATTTCTTCAACCTTTTTCTATTATATCATAAGCAAACACATCAAAACAACAAGAGTTGCTTCAGAATTCACAATTATTTTGAGCTAAAAAGCATTAAATTTGTTAGATTTTGCTCAAACATTAACACCCTGAACTTAAAATAATTGCTTGTCCTCAGGCAACAACTAACTAAGAGAATACAACGAACATTCAACAGTCAACAACTAATTTAGCTCAAAACTCAGTTTACCATCTCCAAGGTCAACTAACTCAAAACTACTATGCAATTTATTGAAAAGAAATAATATAACACAAAGGATTCTATCCATGGCATCAACTAAGTACCAACAATATTGCATGTATTAATGTACACTACCCAAACAAGTAAGTAACTTAGCAAGATACTAGTGTGCCCTCACAACAAAGAAATTTCCCTCTTTTTCTCATGTCAGACATCAAAAATATAAACACGGGGATCATCACAAAAACACTTACTCTCAGAATGAAGTTCAAACCAGTGTATGCCAAATACCATATGCTTGCCCTTATCTTCATTACGAAGGTTTCCAGATAGGTATGCTAGGATCACTATAGGTCTTTCTTCGGCTTGTAACGTACGCTAGGGCTAGTATGATATTATACGACATTTAGAGTGACTAACCTCCTTGGCACTACCTTAACTTATGGGGTCCACTTATTAACCTCTTTTTCTCTCTTTTTCTTTTTTTCTCCCCTTTTCACTTTTTCTATTTTCTTGATCACACTTTCAGGATAGGTGCACTTCTTTTTATTCAAGCAGAGTTTCTTTTCTTGCTCTTTTTCACCAACACCCAACCTTTTATTCTTTTTTCTTTGATTCTTTCTTTTCTACTCTACCCTTCTTCATACCCAACTTATATCACGCACCCCTATGATAGCCACCCTCAACTTAGGCTATTTGCCTAC
>NW_025848339.1:0-2704 GCF_002878395.1 Capsicum annuum | reverse complement strand
TTATATGACTTAGGAGCAAGTATTAATCTGATTCCACTTGATATCTACAAGAAGCTTAGATTGGGGGAACCTACCCCCACAACGATGTGTCTTGTGATAGCAGACATGTCGGTGAAGCGACCAGTTGGTATATTGCACGATTTGCCGGTGAAGGTGGATGACTTTATTCTGCCTGTAGACTTTGTGATATTGGATTGTGATGTTGATTTTGAGGTACCCATCATCTTGGGTAAACCATTATTAGCCACGGGAAGAGTGTTGGTTGATATGGAGCTCAATGAGCTAAAGTTTAAGTATGGAATAAAGGAGGCCAGATTCAAAATACACCCTCTTATAAAGCAGTTGGAGGAGATGAATATCTTCTTGGTTGTGGATGTATTCCAGGAAAATGGTAATGAGGTATCTACACGGTATTTTGACGAAGTCTGATTAGTCACGATAATCAAGTCGTGTCATGACATTAAATCAGGCACTATTTGGGAGGAAATGTAACACCCCAAAATATCATTTCAAGATGCCACACGGTGCCCAAGGCTACACGTAGCCTTAAGCTAACCCTTTAAGCCAAAACACTACCCTTGGGTTCCAACACAACAATATACACGCTATGCTAAGGATATATATATAAGTACATATCATATCACATCGCACATGGCATGGAATATCCTTAGACTGTACATATATGGAATGTCTATACACAAACCAACCCAACAATACACTAGTCTGACATAGCCTCTAATAGCAAAATCAACGAGTCATTGGGACAAACCCCCAACTGACTCAACAGACCAAAGGGATCACAAAAAAACAGCACCAAAACTAGAAACTAGGTCCTCGAACCATGAGGACTCACCACTAAAGGAATGTAGATGCGGCACTCGGATATCACTATCGCGGCTGCGGCTGAGTACCTTAACCTACATTATGGTAAGAATGTAGCCCATAGAGAAATATGTGGGTCAGCACAAGATACGTACTGAGTATGTGGGGGCGCATGCAAACTATAAATAATATCATAAATTTCTTAAAAACGTACATACGGACCATAATGACACACCTGGCTTGAGTGACATTGAATCATGCAACTCATAAAATCTTAGATAGGAAATGTAGGAGAAAAACCTCATAAATCATTATAAATCATCATAGGCAACTTGACTTACCACATCAAAACTCGGAGTGACTCGGTATTTCAATAAACATGACTCTTATGGATAGGGAAGTTTCCTATAACTGACAACCCCATGTGAGCTACGTGTAATACCAATGTTTAAAACCCCCTTTGGTGGGAGTATTATATTCTTTGCCAGGGAGTACGACCTTAAAACTACAATAATCACAATTGGGTTCTCTGGCCAATAATATCATCATCAAACAACCCTACGGTGGCACATAGGTTTAGGGAAATACCAAATTTCCCTCTCGGTGCTAAGTACTACTCCCAGACAAGCTCAGAACGTGTTAGGAAACCCACCACAACATCACAAGGGTCTATCATAAAGACCAAATCAAATCTCTTTCTCATTTATCAAATCATATCAATTTGTGGATTCCTAACTCAACATATTTTAGCTTAAAACATTTTAATCTTCCTCAACATCAACAAGGTATCAATGCATTGAACCATAACCGACTCGATATTTAGACAAGGATATGGAGACTTAATACATAATATTTTCAACAATGTAACTCATCAAAACCATCTGGAAAATACCAAGACTCATTGCAACTTCAATATCAACATTTCTCAATTTGCCATCCAACTCTCATTTAAAGGTACTTGAGACATCAACCCATAGTAGGGATATAGAATTTCCAATATCAATTATAAATTTATAATAAGGAAATAGTGGAATGATAGTATAAATCAAGGCTTAACAAATTAAATCATCATACTCTCATAATCAAATACTTTTTGGACATAATTCCATCTCAACATCATACATATATCAGATGACATAATCCCAAAGCTCATGGATAATAATATAAGATATAAAACCATGTTTTTAATTCATGGTAAAACATGTAAAATCTTATGTCAATGTAATTCAACAAAAAAACCGGGCACAAGATCGAAAGGATAATCTTGTTTAAAGCCCCACATACCTAAAAATAGAAGATGAATATGAACTTCCGACTCCAAAACTTTATTCACGAAAATAAAGGGTGCTTCTCGAAGCCCTTAACATGATCAACTCGAATCCTAAATCAATTTGAAATTTCTACGGTTCAATCAAGAGACATAGACGGATGAAATTTGGAGTAGTAGGCTTGGGGTTTGAGCCTTAGGAAATTTTGGAGAAAAATTAACTATTGAATGCTCTTAATGGACTTAAATCCATGGTTTACCCGGATGAATTGGAGTGGGAATGACCAAAATACCCTTAAAAATCAAATAATGTCAAACCTGTCCTTTGGTGGACTGTTTTGATAGGCTGAAGTAGATCGACCATAACTTTTTGCTCAAATGGAAAAATTGGATGAAAAAAATTTCATTAGAAAGAGGACTTTCAGAGATTTCTTTTGATATATAGTAGCTCACCCATATCATTATGTACAAGGAGTTATGATCGTTTAAAATTGACCCTAAAATTCGCCTAGCCTCAATATTTTTTTTCCTGCACATTTACTGTTCACCACTATTCACGGTTAGATCAAAATGATCATAACTCATCACTCGAGTGTCCGTTATTGGAAAGATTAT
>NW_025848338.1:0-1526 GCF_002878395.1 Capsicum annuum | reverse complement strand
ATATGTGGGTCAGGACAAGATACGTACTGAGTATGTGGGGGCGCATGTAAAATATAAATAATATCATAAATTTCATAAAAATGTACATACGGACCATAATGACACACCAGGCTTGTGTGACATTGAATCATGCAACTCATAACATCTTAGATAGGAAATGTAGGAGAAAAACCTCATAAATCATTATAGATCATCATAGGCAACTTGACTTACCACATCAAAACTCAGAGTGACTCGGTATTTCAATAAACATGACTCTTATGGACAGGGGAGTTTCCTATAACCGACAACCCCACGTGAGCTACGTGGAATACCAACATTTGAAACCCCTGTTGGCGGGAGCGTCATACTATTTGCCAGGGAGTACGACTTTAAAACTACAATAATTAACAATCGGGCTCTCTGGCCAATAATATCATCATCAAACAATCCTACGGTGGCACATAGGTTTGGGGAAATACTAAATTTCCCTCTCGGTGCTAAGTACTACTCCCCGACAAGCTCAGAACACATTAGGAAATCCACCACAACATCACAAGGGTCTATCATAAAGACTAAATCAAATCTCTTTCTCATTTATCAAACATATCAATTTATGGATTCCTAACTCAACACATTTTAGCTCAAAATATTTTAATCTTCCTCAACATCAACAAGGTATCAATGCATTGAACCATAACCGACTTGACATTTGGACAAGGATATGAAGACTCAATACATTATATTTTCAACAATTTAACTCATCAAAACTATCCGAAAAATACCAAGACTCATTGCAACTTCAATATCAACATTTCTCAATTTTCCATCCAACTCTCATTTAAAGGTACTTGAGACATCAACCCATAGTAGGGATATAGAATTTCCAATATCAATTATAAATTCATAATAAGGAAATAGTGGAATGATAGTATAAA
Source organism: Capsicum annuum (assembly GCF_002878395.1). Taxonomy (NCBI): domain Eukaryota; kingdom Viridiplantae; phylum Streptophyta; class Magnoliopsida; order Solanales; family Solanaceae; genus Capsicum; species Capsicum annuum. The sequence continues at coordinate 609 of NW_025848338.1, read as the reverse complement.
TCAAGGCTTAACAAATTAAATCATCATACTCTCATAATCAAATACTTTTTGGACATAATTCCATATCAACATCATACACATATCGGATGACATAATCCCATAGTTCATGGACAATAATATAAGATATAAAACCATATTTCCAATTCATGGTAAAGCATGTAAAATCTCATAGCAATGTAATTCAACAAAAATACCGGGCACAAGATCGAAACGATAATCTTGTTCAAAGCCCCACATACCTAAAAATGGAAGATGAATATGAACTTCCGACTCTGGAACTTTTTTCACGAAAATAAAGGGTGCCTCTCGACCATAACTTTTTGCTCCGATGGACAAATTGGATGAAACCAATTTCATTCGAAAGAGGACTTTCAGAGATTTCTGTTGATATATAGTAGCTCACCCATATCATTATGTACAAGGAGTTATGATCGTTTGAAGTCGACCCTAAAATTCGCTTGGCCTCAGTATTTTTTTCCTGCATATTTACTATTCACCACTATTCACGATTAGATTGGAATGATCATAACTCATTGCTCGAGTGTCCGTTTTGGATGATCCACACATCGTTGGAAAGCTTATTTGATGCTCTATGCGATGATGGGTCGC
>NW_025848337.1:0-3100 GCF_002878395.1 Capsicum annuum | reverse complement strand
GATGTTGAAACTAGAAACATGCATGTTTCAGAACAGGATAAAAATTGAGCATAAAGAGAGCTTAGGTGGTTCCCTGAAGAAGGCATGAGTTCAGACAACTCGTTGCCCAAAATCGTGATTTGCCGATCTGAATTTATATATTATGCTGGCCTAGAGCCCTGTGGCGTATCGGATTCAGGAACTCCAAACCTTGCTGCACACTCGGGTTGGAGGCTTCCCCGCCGAGTCAATGGCGGATTCCATACCACCCGTGGAATATCAGATTTGTATGGGATACCACCTCACTCAAAAGTAATACACAAATCAGAATTTGAAGTTTACACATAGGTTACATGTTTTCAGAAAGTGCCCATGTGTTTTCAGAAACTACTTTATGCATGATGTTTAATGAAAACTTTGCTCTCATATTATATATATGTGTGTGTGTGTGTGTGTTCAAATACTCTATTTTGGATTGCTTCACATGCCAGTACTTTTGTGCTGACCCCCTCTCCTTCCAGGTTTTGAGGCACAGTCTAGGGGTCCAGATAAACAGTAGAGATTTTGAATCACAGACTGGAGTTTGCAGTGGTGAGCCTTCTATGATTCAGAAGGCCTGGTTATTTCATATTACTAATATTAGTTAGGTTTTGGTCTACTGAGGGCCTTGTCCCAGTTTTCAGACAACTTTGATTAGTTCATGGTAGAGATTTCGCAGACTGAGTCAGACATTATTATTCAGATATATTTTGGATTTTAGTTTTCAGTATTATGATCACATTCAGATTGACCATGTTTTCATATTAGATTTCTATTTCCGCATTTATCTTTTATCATATGAATTATGTGCATGATTACCAGATAGATAGAGAAGGGTGTTCCGGGCCTTCACGATTCGGGATGCTCGTCATGGCTAGGGCCCCGGCTCGGGTCATGACAAACTTGGTATCAAAACCTGGAAGGAGGGGGGGTCAGCACAAATGTACTGGCACGCGAAGCAATCCAAAATAAAGTATTTGAACATATATATAATAGATGAGAGCAATTTTCATCAACACATCATGAATAAAATAGTTTCTGAAAACACATGGGTATCATTCGAAAATCATAAGACATTCTTGTCAAAACAATTTCTAATCTTTGTATTACTTTTGAGTTAGGTGGCACTCCCCTACAAGTCTGATATTCCACGGGCTATATAGAATCTGCCATTGACTCGGCGGGGAAGCCCCCAACCCAAGTGTGCCGCAAGGGTTGGAGTGTCTGAGTTTGATACGCCACACGGCACTTAAGCCAGCGTATAATAATATACCCGGATCGGTAAATCACGGTTTTGGGCAATGAGTTGTCTGAACTCACTCCTTCTTCGGGGACCACCTAACATCTCTTTATGCCCAATTTTTAACCTTTTCTGAACATGTATCATTCTGAAATTTCTAAATCATGAAAGTCTGATAAAATCTGATTTCTGAACTAGTCTGTGTCTCCGTTATGGCATTTGTCTGAGTTGGTATCGTCATACCAAGACTTGCAAGTCCTATTTCTGAGCCATAATGCATTAAGCATGATCTTTCATAAAAGTGTAGTTTCAGACCACCCAAACATGTAATTTGCATAAAAGATTTCATGTTCTGAAACTCAAGTCAAAACCATGGAAAAACTTTCATCAAACATATGGTGGTCGTGTGCTTTTGGCAAAATTATGCACTCTTTGATTATATCTATAATCAACATTTACAACCCTCTGTTTCGTGTTCAAAATCGTATTCCAAACATAGCAAAGTCAAAGCATTTAATATCATGATTTTTCAAGACGTATTTCAAAACAATCAATATCATGTGAAATATAGAAAAATTACATCAAGAGAGGGATTTCATGTAAATCGTTCTCTCAATTCATATTTCAAGGCAAAACACATATATACATATACATATAATTTTCAAGTCACTTTGGGGGAAAGCCAAAAGGCTAAAACAATATCATTTAAAGCTTCTAAAACATGAATATGTACATGAATTCAAAAACTCCTTTCTTAAAACATGATTTCTATGCCCATGAGAATTTAGGAAAACCCCGCGTATCTCTATTTAAGAAATTGAGTGATGATCCTTGAAGCCTACGATGTGGGGATTCCAAATCTCTAATTATCTTCCAAAACCCATGGTTGAATCTTGAGTTATTTGGGATTTTTGTTTGAAACCCTAAGGGGTATTCTTGAGAGAAAATTTGAGAAAAAGATTATATTTTGATGAACTGGGGGCTAAATCTGGTAGACAAAATTTGGGTGAGGTGAAATGACTAAAATGCCCCTAAGAAAACAAACAAAGTCGAAACTGCCCCTCAGTTGACAAACTGACAGGCTGAAGTAAAACTGGTATAACTCCTTACTCAGATGTTGGATTTAGATGAAACCAGTTGAATTGGAAATAAAACTCAAAGAGCTTTCATTTTATAGTTAGCAGCTCTCCTAGTTCATTATATTCTGGGCAACAGGCTATGCCTTTTGCTACTGTTTTGAAATCCAAACGCAGCCTTATGCGTTCCGAAACTTATCCGAGATGTACTATGAGCTTGTCCGATCATAACGCAACTTGAAAATCTAAAAATGGAGGTCGGAAAGGTTGAAAATTTGTATCCCGAAGATTGCCAGCTAAAATAACTCTAAGTCCTCATTACAATTAGAAAAATTTTCAAGTTTTTAAGTCTAAGAGAACTCTATTAAAGGCTAATCCATGCACGACTTTTACGGGGTGTTACATTATCTACCCCTTGGGATCATTCGTCCCCGAATGATGGATTGGAAATGTTGAAGCTCAAAGGTATAGAATGACGCTGACATGATGTGTCTTCTAAGAAAGTATATAACTGATCTGAAACATTTAAACTACTATCACGAAACTGAATTCTAAGTTGACTTGCCCTTACTTGCTTCAAGAAGCTTATTCATGCTAAGAGTTTAGGATTCCCTTGAAGTGTTCATGATCCAATCATACATATTGAATTGTGAAGTGATAACTTATGCAATTACAAATCATGAGGCATCAAGACTTAGATCGTACCAGGTTATTATACTAACTGGGCTAAAATACTTGGAAGTATTTGAGATTATGCACTGAACAC
>NW_025848336.1:0-1561 GCF_002878395.1 Capsicum annuum | reverse complement strand
TCGATGGATTCTTATACCTAAGATCACATCTGCAACTCCAAGGTCCTTCATATCAAACTTGCTCTCGAGCATTCGTTTTGTTGCATTTATGTCAGAAATATCTCTACTGATGATCAACATATCATCCACATATAAACATACAATGACTTGGTGATTTGGAGTGTCTTTAATATAAACACATTTATCACATTCATTTATTTTGAATCCGTTTGCCGACATGGTTTGGTCAAACTTCGCATGCCATTGTTTTAGTGCTTGCTTTAGTCCATATAGTGACTTGATAAGTTTACACACCTTGTTTTCCTTTCCTGGAACCACAAAACCCTCAGGTTGTTCCATGTAAATTTCTTTCTCCAAATCTCCATTTAGGAATGAAGTTTTCACATCCATTTGATGGATTTTAAGATCATATACCGCCGCCAAGGCAATTAACATTCGAATCGAGGTTATCCTTGTTACTGGCGAGTATGTATCAAAGTAATCAAGGCCTTCCTTTTATTTGAAGTCTTTTACTACAAGTCTTGCCTTGTATTTGTCAATAGTACCATCCGCCTTCATTTTCCTTTTGAAGATCCATTTAGAACCTAAAGGTTTATTTCCGGGAGGAAGGTCAACCAATTCCCATGTATGCTTTTTTAAGATTAAATCAATCTCACTATTGACTGCCTCTTTTCAAAGATGAGTCTGACGACGACATCGCTTCTTTAAATGTTTAAGGCTCATTTTCTAAGAGAAATGTTACAAAATCTGATCCAAACGAAGTTGACGTTCTTTGACGTGTACTATGTCTTGGATTTTCTTCATTATGTACATTCTCACTTGGTTCATCTCGAGGTCGTTTAGATCCTTCACTAGACTGTTCGTGTCTAATTTTATACGGGTAAATGTTTTCAAGGAATTCAGTATTGTCTGATTCAATTACCGTATTTTCATTAATATCCGGATGTTCAAATTTATGAGCCAAAAATCAACATGCTTTACTACTTTTAGCATATCCTATGAACACGAAGTCCACCGTTTTAGGTCTTATCTTAACCCTTTTAGGTATAGGAACTCGAACCTTCGCTAGACACCCCCACACTTTGAAATATTTCAAGTTAGGTTTCCTTCCTTTCCATTTTTCATAAGGAATTGATTGTGTCTTACTATGGGGAACTCTGTTGAGTATACGATTGGCCGTAAGGATGGCCTCCCCCCATAAGTTTTGCGGTAAATCAAAACTTATAAGTAAGATATTCGTCATTTCCTTCAAAGTTTGGTTTTTCCTTTCCGCAATTCCATTAGATTGAGGTGAATACGAGGCCGTAGTTTGATGGATTATTCCATTCTCTACACATATTTTTGCAAAGGGAGATTCATATTCTCCGCCCCTATCACTTCTTATCATTTTGATCTTTTTGTCTAACTGATTTTCAACTTCAGTTTTATATTGCCTAAACGCATCTATTGCTTCATCCTTACTATTTAGCAAGTAGACATAACAATATCTAGTGCAATCACCAATAAAAGTTATGAAATACTTTTTTCCACCACGAGATGGTGTTGACTTCATATCATAAAT
>NW_025848335.1:0-21874 GCF_002878395.1 Capsicum annuum | reverse complement strand
TTTGACTTGAGGGACTTAGTTCTTGAACAACTTGAAGAAATTTATGGAAAATTTCATAAATTTCTTGGAGATGATTTGATTTTTGGGTTTGGAAGAAACCCTAGGTTTCTAGAGAATTCTTGAAAGAAAATTTGAGAGAAATGAAGAGAAAATGATTTTTTCTTCTCTGCATAGATATATATATAAGGCCACAAGGAGCAGAAATGACCAAGATGCCTATTTTAAAAAATACTGAAATTTACTGATTGGGGCCAGTGACGGTCGATCTGACGGTCCGTTAGATTAGCAACAATCCACCAGGTCGTTCTCCACTCGAGTGTTAAAACTGTAATGTTCTACCTTGGAGTGACGGTCAAAGTGATGGTATGTCAGAGGGACTAACGATCCACCATATCGTCCATCGCTCCGGGCTCAACAATGGGTTATTCTGCCTCGGTCTAACGGATATCGTGACGGTCCGTCAACTTTGTGAGGGTCCACCACCTTGACTGTCACATGACATCCCAAAAAGGGAGCTACTGTATTGGTTTAACGGGACACTTTACGGTCCACCCAGGACCTGATGGTCCACCAGGTCGACCGCAAAACCTGGGCGATCTAATAGTATTCAGTAAAATGGCCATAACTCACTTTGGAAGTCATACATATCCATTCAAAAAGACAGATTTAGGCTTAAGGAATGATCGGGGTATTACATTTGCCTCCTTCAGTTTTCCCCACGAGATAAATAGCTTCTATTAATGTCACATTCCTAAATCCCTCAAAATTATAGACATCAGAAGTTTTCAAATATGAAATAACCTGGAAAAGATAGAAAATATCTCAGGCGCTATCTCAAAAATTCAGAATGGAGAGTTAACAACAATTTTTAGAATTTTTGTGTGATCTGGCTGAAATAGCCATGTAATTTATAACACCGAGCCAACCAATAGAAAATAGAAATACTTGAACCTAAACTGAAATACTTGAACCTAAACAGAAAACATAAATCATACCAAATCCCTTGATCTTTCCCTCCTTCAGTTTTTTCCACACAAGCCAAATGGCTTCTATTAATGTCACTTTCCTGACTTCCTCGAAATTACAGAGATGAGAAGTCTTCAAATGTGAAATAATCAGGAAAAGATAAAAAACATCTCAGCAGCTATCTTATAAATTCAGATTGGGGGGTTAAAATTTTTCAAAATTTCTGTGTGATCTGGCTGAAATAGCCATGTAATCTATAACAACCAACCAACCAACAGAAAATAGAAATACATGAACCTAAACTAAAATACTTGAACCTAAACAGAAAAAAGAAATCATACCTGTATCTTTCACCTTTTCCTCCTTTAATTTTTTTTCCTCACAAGACAAATGACTTCTATTAATGTCACTTTCCTGACTCTCACAAATTATAGAAATCAAAAGTTGTCAAATGTGAAATAACCTGGAAAAGATAGAAAACATCTTAGTCTCTATCTCATAAATTTAGATTGGGGAGTTAACAATAATTTTTAGAATTTCTGTGTGATGTAGCTGAAATAGCCATGTAATCTGTAACAGCCAGCCAACCAACGAAAAATAGAAATACATGAAACTAAACTTAAATACTTGAACCTAAATAGAAAACATAAATCTTACCAAATCCCTTGATCTTTCCCTCCTTCGGGTTTTTCCCCACAAGACAAATGACTTCTATTAATGTCACTTTCCTGACTCCCTCGGAATTACAGAGATCAAAAGGTGTCAACTATGAAATAATTTGGAAAAGATAAAAAACATCTTAGTTGCTATCTCACAAAGTTAGATTGGGGAGTTAACAACAATTTTTAGAATTTTTGTTTGATCTGGCTTAAACAACCATGTAATCTATAACAGCTAGCCAACCAACATAAAACAGAAATACATGAACCTTACTGAAATACTTAAACCTAAACAGAAAAAAAAAGCATACCTGTATCTTTGATCTATTTCTCTTTTAGTTTTTTCCCCACAAGACAAATGGCTTCTATTAATGTCACTTTCCTGACTCCTACAAATTACAGAGATCAGAAGTTGTCAAATATGAAATAACCTGGAAAAGATAGGAAACATCTCATCCGCTATCTCATAAAATCAGATTGGAAAGTTAACAACATTTTTTAGAATTTCTGTGTGATCTGGCTTAAATTGATATATAATCTATAATAGCCATCCAACCAACAGAAAATAGATATACTTGAATCTAAACTAAAATACTTGAACCTAAATAGAAAATAGAAATACTTGTAACAACTTCATGTAAGTAAGCCCACAAGCTTAGGCTTCATTTTTGGTTAAGTTTCACTAATTTAAGATATTTTGAAAAGTAAGCACATTAAAGAAACAAAATAAAAGATAGCTATAAAATTCTAATATACTACTTACCATTACAAAATTTTTTTTAAAAAAGTTTAGAATATCCTAATTTTATTAGTCATCAGCTTCCATCCAATCCCTATTGGTATCATCAATGTCATCCTCCTCTTTTGATGTTTCTACATCTTCTGAATATTGGGCAAGGGAAGGCACATCAATGATATAAATAGGGAGATCATCCCTTGACCATCTGACATCAATATCGACTACTCTTTCTGATGAACCAATGTCATCATTAGGCTCTCTCCAAAATCTTTCTTCAATATTGGGACAATTTTCTTCGTCCAAGTCATACAAATCAATAGGTACTTTATTTTTTGCATAATAAATCCCTTTCTTAATAGGATATTCCATATAAAAGACTTGATGCACTTGTGATTCTTGTACAAATGGGTCATCTGTGCTACATTTTCTATTGAAATTTATATGAGTCAACCCATATTTATCTATTTCATTATGAAACCAATCACATCTAAAAAGTACAACACTAAAGAAACTCCAATAATCTATCTCGATGATCTCTTTAATAACTCCATAATAGATAACTATTCCATCATCGGGATTTGGGTCTCTAGCACTAGTAAAACTATCTGTTGTTTCTGACAAAGTCACTCAACTATTTTGTGTTATGCCTGAGATGTCCCATGTCATTGTATGGAATTGATATCCATTAATGAAATATCAAGTATATCTTTCAGCCACAAAATTAGGCCCTATAGCTACCCATCTCAAATGATTTGGAACTTCAATATTTTTAACCTTTTTCTTAAACCAATCACCAAATTCTCGACTATGAATCTGTGATTTTACTCATGCATTTCCTCTAGTACGATTATCAACTAAATCCTTATGCTCCCTACTAGTATGTATTGCAAATTAAATCAATAACTATGTAGATAAATGAAATTTAAACAGATAAAGATATCATATAAAGAAAGTTAAAATACAAATAATTACTTTATCTTACTTGATAAATGTCTCTACTTGTTTATCTCTGGTATTAAACAAAGTATATCGATGTGATACAAACCACTGATAACTATCCATATCAAAAGTCTTGCCTTTCTTTTTCTTCTTACTTCCGATTGGATGACCTGTCTTAGGAAATATAGGTGGACAGCTAGGTCCCTCAATTTGAATTTTCTTATCATCCTCTGTTGGATACCTACTGAATTTTGTGTTTACCCTATCATCTAGGTATCTCAAAAAAAATTTCAAACATTCATCCAAAAAACTTTCTGCTATTGATACTTCAGGGGTATTTCGATTGCGAACAAATCCCTTGAATTTACACAGATTTATTTCAATAGGATACATATGACGAAAATAACTCAGGCCCCCAAGCTTAATTTCATCTACTAAATGGATAGGTAAATGTGTCATTATATAGAAAAAGCTTGGAGGAAAAATCTTTTCAAGCTCACATTCTATATCAATGATTTCAGCCTTCATTTTATTAAGATCACTTCTTCTTACAACCTTACTACATATGGTTCTAAAATAATTCCCCAACCTAATCAAGGCCAAAGACACATTCTTCGATAACACTTTTCTAACTACAACCTGGAGCTAGTGATTTATTATGAAATGAACATTATGACATTTGTATCTCGATACTTTCATCTCATCTATTTGCACTCGGTTTGATATATTAGAGGCAAAACCTTTTGGTATTTGGCATCTTTTAAAATGGTATAAAATAACCTTTTCTCATTCGGTTTCATGGAGAAATAATCTTTAGCCAGATGAACTTTTCCACTATTATCATGTTCTATTTGTTGAAGATCTTCGCATATCCTCATCTCATGCAAGTCATAGCAAAAATTTACATGATCTTTGGATATTCCAATAATATCGAACAAAGTACCAAGTAAACTATCACAAAATTCTTTTCTATGTACATCGGGTCAACGTTGTGTGGCAATTTATTTTGCGGCCAATACGGCAATTAAAAAATATGGATCTTTTTTTCCAAGGACCATTGTTTCATTTTCTTTTTTTTTTCCCTTTCCAAAATAATTTTTGAATTCACGTAGTTCTTCAAGGACTTCTTCACCTGATAAGAGAGTAGGTGCAGCTTTATGCTCCTTTTTACCATGAAATAATTTTTTGTCTCTTCGATAAAGATGATTAGAGGGCAAAAAAGTTCGATGACCCAAGTAATACATCTTACGACTGTGTTTGAGATATTGGGAGAAAGTATTATGATTACAAGTGGGCCATGCCCATCTTCCCTTGGTGCTCCACCCAGAAAGCATTGCTAGTGCTGGAAAATCACTAATCATCCATAATAAAGCTGTACGCATATTAAATGTTTGGTTAGTTTCAACATCAAATGTTTCCTCTCCCACCTTTCATAGTTTATTCAAATCAGCAATTAGCGGCAACAAGTATACATCAATATCATTTCCAGGAGATGAGTGACCTGGAATAATCATTGCTAACATAATATACTCCGGATTCATGCATATCCACGGTGACAAGTTATAGTTCATTAACATAACCGGCTCTGTGCTATGGGAAATGCTCATTGTTCTTAATGGATTGAAACCATCACTTGGAAGACCCAATCTAACATTACGAATATCTTTTGCAAAGTCAGGATATATTGAATCAAAATGTTGCCAAGCTTCCCCATCGGTAGGATGTCTTAAAATTCCATCTTTGGGCTGTTCAGTAACATGCCATCTCATAGCTAAAGATGTTATTGAACACATGAATATCCTCTAAAGCCTAGGTTTTAAAGGAAATTACCTTAAGACCTTTGCCAAAACTTTAGTGGTCTTATTATTCAATTCATCATGAACATTTTTCAATCTAGAAGACCCACACACAACACAATTATCAAGATTTACATTACAACATGCAATCATTAGGGCATGTATGAATTTTTTCATAATTGAGACCCAAATCTTCTATTACCTTTCTTTCTTTGTGGAAAGACTCTGCAATCTGAGCAAATGGAAAAGCCTCTTTTATTAAGTCTAGCAAGTCTGAGAAAGCTACATTACTTATCCTATGAATGCATTTAAACAAGTATAACAAGATGGTGAAACTAATCTTAGAAAAAATCTTACACCACGAATATAAATCTTGCTTTCCTTCCTCCACTAATTTAAAAAATCTCTTAACATCTTCAGATAGTCCCTGTCTTACTCCTTAATGCCTCTACACATCTTCTATATTTGTAAAAGTATCATGAAGTAGTTTATTAATATCATCATGTTGGTCATTAGATAGTCCTTGGATTACTTGTTCACGCCCTTCATGCCTTGGATATGGCATATTTGTTGATGAAATTCCTACTCTATGGAAAACCCATGGCCAAACAAGTAATCTTCAACCACATCTCAATAATGCCAGTAATGATTAAAGCAAAGTTTGCAAGGGCATAATATTTTATTTCCCAGACAAGCTCATTCAAATACCTTATTGAGAAAATCCTTGACTTCATTTCTGTACACATCGGTGGATCTTGAAAGATACATCTATCTCCAATATCCATTAAATATAATATGTTAAGCTCTTAAAATATTGAGGAAACAGAAACATATGTATAGTCAGTATCAACGTACAAACAATATCAACATTATAAGTTCATGAGGAAAAACAAACAGTATTTGTTCCAGCATATAAGTTCATGTTAGAAACCATATCAACATTATCTAAAACAAGCATTTCATAAGAAAACAACTTCCTGAAGATGTTAACATAAGCATTGGAAAGTGGTCCAGCAAATGTCCAAGAACCAAAGCTCAAATGTCTAGTAGTGGTAACTGCGCATAAATAAAAATACAAGACACTCAAAGTATCCCTGTATCTTTGATATTTTTCTGCTTCAGTTTTTTCCCCACAATAAAAATGTCTTCAATTAATGTCACTTTCCTGACTTCATCGGAATTACAGAGATAAGAATTTGTCAAATATGAAATACCCTGGAAAGGAAAGAAAACATCTTAACCGCTATCTCATAAATTCAGAATGGGAAGTGAAAGAGTAAAGAAGTTACATCGAGTAAAGCTATATAATACAGAAGTCTTCAAGTCACTATCCAACATGGAATGTGATATAATAATAGTTAGCTATATATTATTCTCGCATTGAAATAATAGTCAGGTATCTTGGATGTTTAAATCACAATCCTATAATCATTCTTTTGGTCTTAAAAAAGGCAGAGCATAGTAAGCCTTTAAACTCTTCAGCATTTTAGCTAAGAATGAAGATTTTCTTCCACTTGTTCAGTAGGCTTAGAAAGCAAGATGTCAAGTAAACTTATGCAGATGGTACAGGACAAACTTCAAGTAGTGAAGCAATGCTTCAAAAAGCAAATACAAAAGAGTTTAACTTGATTACTTAAAAAGTTGACATTATCAGGGAAGAGTTGGCATAAATATGATTACTAAATTGGAGGAATTACAACAAGACGTCACTGGTCTTTATACCAAGTTGTTAGGAACTACAGCTGAGATACTTCCAACTATTGATCCTACTATTATGAAGAATGAAAATGTACTTAATAAGCATGAGTAGTCAGAGCTTATCAAACATGTAACAAGATAAGGGGTTTAGTTAGCTTTAAAGAGCATGGATGGAAATAAAGCACTAGAAACAAATGGCATTAATGCATGCTACTTTCAGAAGGCTTGGAAGGTGATAGAACCAGAAGCTACAAATGCAGTGCCAGAGTATTTTACTGATGGCAATATGTATAAGACAGTTAACTGTACCAGTGAGACTAATTCCTAAAGTGAATAACCATGAAACAGTAAAGGATTTTAGACTCATGTCATGTTTTACCACTCTGTATAAACTTATTCATAAGGTTCTTACATAGAGGATGAAGATGCTATGGATACTATTAATGATACAAGTTAAACAACCTTCATGCCTAATAGACTGATTACAAATGATATTATTTTGAGCCATAAAATAGTAAGAGAATATTGGACAAAAAGAATGTCACCAAGTTGCATGCTAAAAATAGACATCTAAAAGACGTATTATTCAGTTGAGTGGATTTTTTTGGAACAAGTTCTAAGTACCTTGAATTTCCCTAACATGTTTATTATAGGAATTATACAATGCGTCTATTCAATTTCTTATTCTATCAATATAAATAGAGTACCTTCTATATCTTTTGATGCAAAGAGCACTTTCAGATAAAAGATATCCAATCTCCTCATACTAGACATGAAGTATCTTACTTGACTGTTACAAAGTCTTGCAACATAGAAGAAGTTCAAGTTCCACCCAAAGTGTGCAAGATTCAATCTGTCATTATGTTGTATGACTGCTATATGAAATTCTCTATAGTCTTGGGATTTCAGACAGACACTAATAAGAGCTCCATCTATTTTGGTGGAGTAAAAGAATATACAATGAACCAGATTTTGTAACTGCCTGGATTTATTAAAAATGAAATATCTTTCATGTACTTAGGAGTTCAACTTGAGTACTAAGAAGATTTTAATAGCTTAATTTCAACCTCTTAAGACTTATCAAGACAAAAATCTGATAACTAATTGGAGAAGGATAGAGGGACGAACTCAATATCCTAAGTTACCCCGTGTCAGCACATTGTAGAGGCCTGACATGTACATCTTAATTCAATGCATTTGAATAAGATTTTACAAGAACAAAGAAGGCTATTGAGCTAGATCGAGGCTGTGGTATAATTACAAAAACATCTTTCCGCGTTAAGCCCAGAGAAGATCAATCCAGATTTCTAATTACATACCATGATGTTTAACTATGTTAACAAACAAAAATTACCTAAACACCAAGATACATCTTCAAAAACATTAGCTTTTCATTGAACAAAAACTAGAATGCTATGAACTAAAATACCTGCAAAGAAAATAGACACACAGGTTGTGGATCAAATCAGAAAATGTCATAAATAGATGGTAAGTTTTATACAAATCCTTATAGCCATTGACAAGATACAAATGGATGATACTCAAGTCCAACATAATCTTGTGTAAGATAATAGAAAATTACTTGAGGTGGAATGATTTTGTCATCTGTAATAAGAACATGTCATTCTATGTAGAGCAGAGAGATTTATTTGTAAGAAATAATTGATGTAAAGACAACTTCCTTAATCGCTCATCATGGAATGTATGTAAGACATTTCATGGTTCTCTACTGCTCTTTCAGTTTCACTCCTACAATGAAAATAATAATAGTTTAACATTGAAATTCAAACAAAATAGGTCACATACTATATCTAAATTAAACTAAAAGCCAAAAATTCTACAAAATTATGCAACCAACAGTAAAATCGAACAATCCCAAGAGAACCCTAAATCCCATTTTTGTTACTTTTAACTCTTAATCCTAGCACAATCCAAAAACTTCTACGAAATTACACAACCAATAGTTCAAGGAATTACCCATGTCAACTATAAACACAGTAATGAACTAAGCGAAATTAGTATCAAGGAAAACAAACATAAAATGAGGTGATAAGAACAAAGTAAAAAAAAATGCTAGAACATTTTCCTGACCTTGACAAAGAGGCTGTTGTAGGGAATGATTCAAATCAAATTAAATAGAGAAGAAGATGAGTAGAACATGTAAGAGCGGTTGAACCGATATAAACTAAACCAAAGTATATTTGAATTGAACAACCAATTCCTTGAGAATTAACAAAGAAAAGTCGTATCCAACTATCTAAGTCTCTGATAATAAAGAATTGATAAAGAAGAAGATAATCAATCCAACTATCGAAGCCTAATATAGAAGAATTGATAAAGAAAAAGATAATCAGTCCAAAGGTTTTGCAATATGTAGATATATTGTATTGATGAGAAATAAATTTTAAGCCAAAAACTATCACACTTAACTTTACATTTGTCTACAAAGCTTCTAAAAGATACATACACACTTAGTTAAGCTCGGGACAAACCCCTGTCATACTCTAAACTTCTTTACAATACAAAAATATACAAAATAGACTTGGAAATATCGAATCATTCTGGATCTCACCAATAGTCGCTGGATATCCTGGGCTCCTACTGAGAAGGAGTATTAGTTGAAGCACCTATGCCTATAGCATGAAATATAGGACCCCTATAAGGGTTATCAGTACTAAAATATGTACTGAATATGTAAGGCTGAAAGTAACCATACATGATATAGGAGCTCAATTAAAATTAGGTACAAGTGTACAAATAGTTCTAGTAGACCACCTTTATATATACTTGTATGGTTAGGTACATTACATTTTTTTCTTAATTTTATCTTTCTTACTTCATAATATTTGTAAGATATATTATACAAATTACCAACTGATCAGTGGTAAGTAGACGAATCGGGATCGTCCCATACTAAGCTTACATCCTTAAGCTGCCACCTATATATAAACATTGGGATTTGTCCATGCTATGCATACACCCCTGAGATGCCACCCATATATAAAGGTATCAGGATTGGCCTATGCTAGTCTTATTCCCCTGAGCTGCCACCTGTTCAATTCATATTTTCATTACTTATTTAATTTAGACTTTGAGATTGATATTTTTGTCATCATAATATTTGGTACCTTTGAACAGCAATCTACAAATAAAAGATATATGAATAAACACTTAATGTAATGACAAAAAGGCATGTATGGAGCATATTGTACACGAATGAAATGTTTAAGAGATGAAAATAACATATAGGTCTTATTTGACTTAAAGGAAAACTCTTGACACTTACTAGTAAATGTAAACATGCAGACTTGATAATAAGCATATGGTAAGGTATTTTACCATATTAAGGAGCGGGATCAAGGTTGTTAGCTAGATAGGAGATCATGTGCATCCATTAGGTATCATTTACCATGGCAAAGCTTTAGAAGCTTACATTGTACCACATGTGTTGGATTTCATGCCAAAGAATATGATATAGAGCAGCCTTACATACTTGGTTGTATAACTCCTATATTGACCCAACTTAAATTCCATCCTTTAGGATTATTTATCTACAATAAAGTATATGGTAAAACTAATATTAGTAATTAGCCAACACATTGTGCTCCTTAACTTTGCGCAAACCCTAGCCGGGCAGTAAGCCCATAGTTCATCAATCAAGGGTGTTATTTTAACCCTTTTCTTCTCTAATTACACCCATATACCATACATACTTATAAGATCCCCCGAAACAACTTTGGCTTTATTACACCCACCAAATGATACCAAAAATAGCATAATCAATAAAATATACAACCATTAATTTAGTGGAGTACCACCACACCATTCTTTTATATTTCAATATGAACTAATCACACCTTTCCCCAGCATCAACCTGCTAGCCCCCAATATATACACACAAAATAGTCCTCAAAAAATCCCCAAATTTTATTTATTGTAGCAACCAAATATGGTACTCATAATCCGTTGAGTTCTCAATAACAACACATTCGTAATTTTTTCCCAAATTCATATATAAAGAGGACAAAATAAAGCAGTGACCTTACCTTAATTTTTTGCATCTTATCCTTTTCATTCGAACTCTTCAAGAACCTTAACTGTCCTTCACACTTTAAATCAAAGAAGAAAAGCGAAGTCTCTTAATAACAAAGAAAAGTAAGCAGGTAGCTTGTTCTATATTCTGCCATGTATTTATAACTAAGATCTTATAGCATGTTTTCCTAATCCTCTATGAGATAGTTAAGCTTAACCTTAGCTTGCAAAGATGAGGGTTTCTTCAAGAACCCTAGACAAGAGTTTTAGGGTGGCTGTTCTTATCCAGATAGAAAAAGGAAAAAAATTAATTATCATATATTGTTCCCTCTATAACCTCTCTTATTGAACCTATTTTCAGCCACAAATTACTCCAAGTAGGTGATGCACCTACTTATGGGTTCAAGATGCTTAAAATTTCAAAGAAGGTGATGCACCTACTTCCATAATTCTTTGTTGGGCTCAATTAAATTCGGCCTTGGAAGATTTAAGTATTGGGACTCTCCTCTATTTTCATCCTATTTTACTTAATTTGGTCCCAAAAGACTATACTAATATAGGCCCAAATCTGATCCATGGACCCAACCATTAACTTTTTTCATGTAACTCAAGTAGGTGACTCACCTAGTAGCTTAATTAAGTCAAGCAAGCACCTCAACAAATTACTCCATTTTTAGTTCTTAATCCCTTTAAAATAACATAAAACTTTTATATAGTTGGTCACTTTAAAATTTAGATTTGAATACCAGCTTATGATTCCAAGTTAAATAGTTGTATTAATTTTAACTTGGTCACATCATATTAAAACGTACGGGCAGCATCTAGAACTTTATCAACACCATCAATACTCACATAACACTCTTAATTATTACCTATACAACAAGGCTATACCAAGTTCTATAAAATTACAACAAGTACATGTAAAAGATGGTGTGTTAAATCCTCTCCCTAGGAACATTCGTCCTAGGATGTTAGCGTAATTGTCCAACCAAAACAAGTTCAAGCCTAATATTAATATACCTATTATCATATTGTACTTATATATTATACTTGGTATTGCTCCAATTCAACATCTAGAACTTCCTCTTTGTATTCAAACAAATGGGAGTACTTTTATTTCATCGCTTCTTTAGCTTTCGATATGATCTCTTCTACATGCTGGTTTCTCCAAAGCCTTTTTCCAGAATCCATTTATTTATTCATTAACTTCTTGACTTTTTGATCTAGAATAGAAATAGGTATTTTTCATAGGTGAGATCTTCTCTAATTTGTATATCTTCAGTAGGAGTAATATAATATGGATCTCTGATGCACTTTCAAAGCATTGAGATGTGGAACACTAAATGGACTGTTGAAAGCTTATAGGGTAGTTCTAACTCATATACGACTTGGATAAACATTCGAATAATTTTATACAAACCAATATAACATAGACTTAGTTTACCTTTCTTACCAAATTTCATTTCCCCTTTTATTGGTGACACCTTCAAGAATACCTAACCATCGATAACAAACTCTAGCCCATTCTTCTAATATCCGTATATGATTTGTTTTGACTTTGGGATGTCTCCAGCTGCTGCTGAATCACCTTAACCTTTTCCATAGCTTGCTGAAAAAGATCTAGACTGAAAAAGGCAACCTCACCTATTTCAAACCATCCAATTTGTTATCTACACTTTTTTCCATTCAAAGCTTCATATGGTGCCTTTTTGATACTTAAATGCTAGCTATTAATGTAGGCAAACTCGATAAGGAGTACATGATCATCCCAACTACCTTTATAGTCTAATACATAAGATCGTAGTATATCTTCAAGTGTTTGAATAGTACATTCTACTTGTCCATCTGTTTGAGCATGAAAAGTTATACTTAAATTAACTTGTTTTCCCAAATTTCTCTGAAAACAATTCAAAAAATTTGCATTAAATTGATCTCCTCAATCTGATATAATAGTGATTGGACTCTGTGTAGTCGAACTATCTCTTTAATATACAATTTCACGTACTCTTCAACTATGTAAGTGGTCTTAACCAACAGGAAGTGTACTGATTTGGTAAACCAATAATCTATTACCTATATGGAATTGAACTTTTGAGATATATGAGGCAAACCAGTGACTAAATCCATGTTGATTATGTCCTACTTCTAGATTAGAAGATCTATGCATTGCATATAATCCCTAGGCTTTTGGTGCTCTACATTAAATTTAGATAATTTAGACATTCTGCTAAAAATTCTGCAATGTTCTTCTTCATGTCACTCTACCAATATATTCCTTTCAAATCATGATACATTTTAGTTAACCCCAGATAGATGGAATACCTTGAATGATGTGCCTATGTTATAATTGTTTGTCTTAGCACATCTACACTAGGCATACACAATTTGTTTTGGTACCGAAGTACTCCCTCTTGTGTCAGCTCAAATACCTTTGTCATACCACATTTTACATTCTTCATAAGCTATAATATAATGGGATCTGCATATTGTTTCTCTTTCATTTTAGGTACTAATGAAGACTATGCCGTAGTATGCACAATAAGCCCCTTATTTAAAGTTTCAAGAAGGCGTACCCCTATATTGGCTAGTTGGTGTAGATCTTTAGTAATCCCTTGTCTTTCTATAGAAAACATGATAGCATTATGACTTAACACATCAGCTACCATATTTGCTTTTCCTGAATGATACAAGATATCTAACTTATAGTCTTTTAATAGCTCAAGCCATCTTCATTGCCTTAAATTTAGGTTCTTCTGATTAAAGATATATTACAAACTCTTGTGGTCAGTATATATGTCAACATGAATCCCATACAAGTAGTGATGCCATATCTTTAAAGAAAATATAACTATTTCTAGTTTAAGAACATGTGTTGGATAATTCTTCTTATGTGGACGTAATTGTCTTGAGACATATGTTATTAATTTACCATGATATATCAACACACATACTAAACCAATTCTTGAAGCATCATAATATATTGCATACCCTTCTGTGCCTTCTAGAAGTACCAATACGGGTGCAGAAGTCAACTTATTCTTCAGATCTTGGAAAATCCTTTCACATGTGTCATTCCTTTGGAAATAAGATGCTTTTTTTGTTAGCTTTGTTAATGGTGCATAAATTGAAGAAAATCCTTCGACAAACCTTCTTTAATAGCCTGCCAACCCAAGGAAACTACGAATCTCTGTAGGTATTGTAAGTCTTTGCTAGTTATTCACAACTTCTATATTTTGAGTATCAATCTTTATTCCTTCATTAGATCTAAATGACCCAGGAATGCCACAGATTTTTAAAAATTCACATTTAGAAAACTTTGCATATAACTTACGATCACGAAGAATCTGCCTCACCTGTCATAAATGACTGGCATGGTCCTCCTATGATCTAGAATAAACTAGAATATTATCTATAATGACTATCACAAACACATCTAAGAATGTATTGAAAATCCTATTAATTAAATCCATAAAAGTTGCGGATGCATTACTGTAATACCCCATATATTCCTAAGCTAGAAAAAAATAAACCGTTGTTCGTACATATGAAACCTCCTACCTATGATTCATATTTAAGTACATGAATTAGGATGAGTATCCTAGTGATAATATATATTATGATTTGTTAAGCATTTTCATAAGAGTCACTTATAGTAAGCCAAGCTAAGAACTTTTGAATCCACCAAGTTTTTGTGTGTGATTTCACATAGCTCATCTTTGAATGAGAATAACATGGTTTATAGGTGGTATTTTGGCATATTTATACCCTCGAAATTGTAGATAATTGAATAATCTTTCCATCGATACAAAATTCACCTAAAACGGACACCCGGTGAAGAAGTTATGGCGATTTAAAGTTTCAGCAGCATCATTTCAGTCAGTGGCACGTCGCGCCATAAGCCAAAATGACGTTCATCAATTTTTAGTGTATCTCCACAATTCCAGTGTGTCGTAGTGAGTTTCCAGGTCACAAATGGGTGGAAAAACAATGTCTTCTATCACGGCGAGGGCCCAAATCGGGTAATTTTCACAGAAATTAAATGACGCATCTAGAGGGGTATTTGGGTCATCTTCCCCCCTATATAAGTCCCAAACATGGGATTGAGTCCCCAAATTAGCTCTTTACATTATTTTTATTAAAATTCTCTCAAGAACAACCAAGAACAAGTCTAGGGTTCAACTGGGGGTTTCAAATTCCAAGCTTATTTCACTACTATCTTCACGGATTATTAATTTAAGGTATGCTTAGTGTTCATCGATGGATCCAATCCATTCATAGAGCTCAAGAACCATGTTTTAAATACTATTTGGTGAACTTTTTGTGGTGATATGAGCATGTACATGTTGATAATTGTTGTTTAAGTTTTAAGATGATATCTAAAGGTGTTTTCATGAAATATATATGGTTGTTAGTTGAAAACTTTGAACTGTAGGTTGAATAATATGGTGTAAGTTATGACACATACCTATGCCTTAAAGAATGCATGCTAGGTGTTTGATAAAATTCTTGGGATGTTAGGAATTTATGTTTACATGGTTCCATGATATCTAAATGACAAGTCTGTGTTAGCTATACACTTAAATATGAATTCCATGAAATTGATGTATTGCTATTGTTGTTGTATGAAGCATATAAGATAATGGATACATATAATATGTACATGAAATATATCCATGCAATCCCTACAAAGTTTAAGAAATTCAATAACTACATAAAGTATAAGATCCCCAACTTATGATATTATGAATTGTGGACTCCAATCTTGTGATCAAGGCATGTTATGTTTGTAAGTTTTCTTCTATCGAGTCCTGGGGATATTCGTACCCAAAAAATATAGCTGTGTGCCTAGAGCCTTGTCATGTTTTCCCAATAATCTCAGTCAAGCTATAATCTATAGAACTCAGTTAGTCATGTCACTCAATAAACCTCAGAAATCTCATGATCTCAGTTAATTCTCAAATAGTAATACTATTCTGTCAGTCAACGAAAGTCAGTTAATCAGTCCATGTATAGTCAGTTGAATCATGTTCAATCTCTTTATATAGGAGTAGAAGTTAACACCAAGTAAACCCAAGGATGGGAACTCACCTACCAGTTTAGGGTGAGATTCTTAGCAGTCATCCTTGCATTCCAGAATTATGTAGCCAGCATAAGTTGAGATATGTTAACCTGTCAGATTAGGGTTGATGAGGTGGCTTAACCAGTCAGTTTAGGGTTCTCACCGCTCTCATTTGGAGTACTTTCCAACTAAGGGCCACTCATAACTGTCCTTACCAGTGGTGCGATATTGATACCCTTCCAGTTGGGGTAGAGATTGGACCCCAACTTAGCCATAATGGTATACATGGGGCATGCCGGTTAAATAACTACCTCCAACAGTTTCAGACTTAGTCTCAGTAAAAGAACTCAGACAGTTCTTCAGATATCAGTATACCAGGACTGTTAGATTTAGTCAAATTCAGTTACCGCATTGGACTCAGAAAATTCCATTAGATTTAAGACTGTTAGACACAGTCGCCCATGCTATCAGAGCTATAGTTTCAACCATGTCAGTTATCAATAAACTATGTACTAGTGTATTGACTTAGCTATCACGTACTCACGATCTTAGTTACTATGTATGTATGTTTGTACTCTTATGTTCATATTAGTCAGTCAGTTAGCATTATTCATGCATGTAAACCCTTTGTATTAGCCTACCTCACTCGTATACTCAGTACTTTAGTTGTACTGACGCATTTGCACTATGGTTCTTTCTTTTCATGTTACACTATAGGTTCAAAGACACGAGTTCCAGACCAGCAGTAGCAGCTGCATTCTAGTATACAGAGTTGCAGTGAGTCCTCTTTATTCGAGGATGATATGATATTATTTTATTTCATTTATTATTTTAGCTCAGCTTTGGTAGACGAATTTAGGTGGTGACATGTTCCTTCAACTCCTTATTCAGATAGTATTTAGAGGCTTTTAGATTTAGTTCAGCTTTGATTCAGTTTTTAGTTGTTTTGGATATCTTTCACCCATACGGATGTTGCTATTTTGCAGATTTTTTATTTAGCTAAACCTTATGGCCTACATGTTCATGTTTTCTTTATTATTACATATATATTGTAGTCCACAAGTTCAGATATTAGTCATGGGTTAGCTTGTGGTCCTTCGGGGTCATAAGCACCGTGTAGTATTCTTGTTCAGAAAATTGAGTTGTTACAAACTTGGCAGCAGAGCCTAAGGTTCAATAGAGTCCTAGGAAGTCTAAAAGCCGCATCTAGTAGATTCTTGTACATGGGTGTGTTGCGCGCCACATTTATGTATAGGAGGCTATGAGATGTTTTAGGAATATTTTCCCTTCTTTTAGTACTCACGTCGTGCTAGTGAGCATAATCTCAAGTTAAACTCTCAGTCTAATCCATTCTCTCTTATTTCTGAATATGGCCCAGAAGAGAAGAAACGAGCCAGCTTCTCAGCACTAGGATCCTTTGGGCAAACATGTCTCTCATGTGGAGTTTAGAGACGTATTCACCATACTTTCTCAGTCTGTGGCTACCCAAAATGAACGGCCAACAGTTATTCCAGCAAATCTATGGCCAATTCCAAAGCATCTAGGATTAAGGGCTTCCCCCGAATGAACCCTCCATCTTTCTTCAGGTGTAAGTCTAATAAAGAGCCTCAAGAATTCATTGACCAAGTCCAGAAGGTAATTGATATCATAGGAGTTACTTCTGTTTAGAGTGCTGAGTTAGCTGCATACCAATTACAAGATGTCACTCATACTTGGTAGAAACAGTGGAAGTTTGAGAGGGTAGATAATGCAGGTCCTATTAAGTAGGAGTAATTTGTCACGGCTTTCTTAGATAGATTCTTTCCCCAAGAGCTGAGAGAGGCCAAAGTTCTTCAATTCATCATCCTCAGGCAGGGAAGTATGATGGTTAGAGAGTATTCTATTAGATTTACTTTGCTAGCTAGATATTCCCCTCATGTGGTTACATACAACAGGCCTAAGATGTGCAAGTTCATGTCAAGGGTGAATGATAGCGTGGTAAATGAGTGTATATCTGCTATGCTGAATAATGATATGACTTTAGCCAGACTCATGTCCCATGCTCAAAAAATAGAGGAGAAGAAGGTTAGGACTAGGGAGAGGCAGAATAAAAGAGCAAGGTTAGGTAGTTTCAATTTCGCTCAATCCAAATTAGAGAGAGAAAAGTGCTCACTATTTCATCCCAAATCATTAGCTCTAGCTCATTCTTCCACTAGTGTTACAGCTCCTTCCTTCGCTAGTGCCCTAGTACCGAAATTCAGAGATGGCAACAGAGATAGAGCATTAGGGTCTAAATCTTAGGGTAGTGTTAGCAGTGCCCAAACAAATTCTCTATGTCAGACTTGTGGTAAGAACCACAAGGATATTTGTAGATCCGATAGTGATGTCTATTCTGGTTGTGGAAAGCCCGACCATAGGATTAGAGAGTTTCCTCAGTCTGGTCCTCAGGGTCAGTAGAACCATTCCACAGCTCAGTCCGATGGCCTAAACCAGCAGAGTGCCACTTCCAGTGCTACTAGTGGGCAATGCTCGAATAGAATCTACGCTATTCAGACCCGACAGGATTAGGAAAATTCTCCTAATGTCATTACTGGTATGTTATAGATTTTTCATGTTCATGTTTATGCTTTGCTAGACCCAGGTGCATCCTTGTCTTTTATCATTCCATATATAGAAGGCGATTTCGAAATCAGTCTAAAAATTTTAGCAGAGCCCTTTTTCAGTAGCTACCCTAGTGGGTAAAACCATCATATCTCGGTGGGTATATAGGAACTGCTCGGTTATGATATTTCAAAAATCCACATCAGCAAATTTAGTTGAGTTAGAGATGACTGACTTTGATATTATTCACTGCCTGGATTGGCTTCATTCTTGCTATGCCAAAGTCGACTGCAGAAATAGGATAGTTCAGTTTCAGTTCCCAAATGAGCCCATCCTTGAGTGCAAGGGTAGTACTATAGTGTTCAGGGGTCAGTTTGTTTCCTACCTTCCAGAAAGAAAAATAATTTCTAAGGGGTGTGTGTATCATTTTGTGTGTATCAGATGTCTTTCCTGAAGATCTTCAAGGCATTCCTCCCAAAAGGGAAATAGACTTCAACATAGACCTTCTCCCAGATACTCAACCTATTTCTATTCCGCCATACAAATGGCACCAGTGGAACCCAAGGAACTAAAAGATCAATTAAAGGATCTCTTAGATAAGGGATTCATCAGGCTCAGTGTATCCCTATGGGGTGCACCAGTCTTATTCGTGCACAAGAAAGATGGTTCTCTCAGGATGTGTATCGACTAACGTCAACTGAATAAAGTTACGGTCAAGAACAGGTATCCACTTTCTAGAATTGATGACTTGTTTGACCAACTTCAAGGTGCCAGTTACTTCTCTAAGTTAGACTTTAGATCAGGCTATCATCAACTTAGATTTAGAGAATGTGACATCCCAAAGACAACTTTTCGTACGCGGTATAGTCATTTTAAATTTCTTGTCATGTTCTTTGGTCTTACCAATGCCTCTGTAGCTTTCATGGAATTGATGAACCGGGTGTTCAAGCAGTTCTTGGACATGTTCATCATAGTCTTCATAGATGATATCCTAGTCTATTCTCGCACAGAGCGTGATCATTCAGACCATCTCAAAATTATTCTACAAACTCTCAGGGATCATCAGTTATTCGCAAAGTTCAGTAATTGCAAATTTTGGCTAAGGTCAATAGCATTCCTTAGCCATATTATTTCAGGTGATGGCATTAGAGTAGATCCTCAGAATACCGAAGTGGTAAGAAATTGGCCTCGCCTTATATCTCCATCAGATATCAATAGTTTCTTAGGTTTAGCTGGTGATTACAGATAGTTTGTCAAGGGATTTTCTTCTATTACATCTCCTGTGTCTAGATTAAAAAAGAATAAGGTTATGTTTTATCATGCGAGAAGATTTTTTAAGAGTTAAAGACTCAACTCACCTCTGCTCCAGTTCTAGCTCTTCAAGATAGCTCAGAGTCTTCTGTATGTCTTTTCTTAGAAAGATATCAATCTTCGTCAGAGAAGGTTGTTAGAGCTCTCAAAATATTATGACATAAGCGTCCTTTATATTCAGGCTAGGCTAATGTTATGGCCAATGCTCTCAGTAGACTCTCCATGGGTAATGTTTCTCACATTGAGGATAGAAAGAAAAAAATAGTTCAGGAAATCCATAAGCTGACCAGTCTAGGCGTTCGCTTAGTCGACTCTTCTGAGGGTGGTGTATATGTATAGAGTAGTTTAGAGTCATCTCTAGTTTCCGAGGTGAAAAAAAATCAAGACAGGTATCCTAGACTTGTCAAGCTGAAAGAGTCAATTTAGAATTAGAAAGTTGAGGTTTTCTCCCAAGGGGGAGATGGTGTTCTTCATTGTCAGGGTCATTTTTACATTTCAGGTGTAGATGGCTTGAGGCAGGGAATTCTTGTAGAAATGCATGGTGTGCAATAATATATTCATTCAGGGGCCACTAAGATATACCGTGACTTACAGAAGATCTACTGGTGGAGTGGGATGAAGAGATATGTTGCAGAGTTTGTGTCTTAAGTGCTCTATATATCAGCAGGTTAAGATAGAGCATCAGAAACCTAGTGGTTCCATGCAGGAGTTCACCATTCCTACTTGGAAGTGGGAAAAAGTGAACATGGACTTCGTGATGGGTTTGCCTAGAACTCATCATCAGCATGATTCAGTTGGGGTCGTTGTAGACAGAATAACCAAGTCAGCATTTATTTTTCCTATTTGTACTTCTTATTCAGCCAAGGATAATGCCAAACTCTATATTAGGGAGTTGGTAAGATTACACGATATTCAACTATCTATTATTTCAGACAGAGATACCCAGCTCACCTCTTACTTTTAAAAAGTATTCCAAAAGGGTCTTGGTACCCAAGTTTATCTCAATACAATGTTTCATCCTCAAACAGATAGTTAAGCAGAAAGGACCATTCAGATTCTTCAAAATATACTAAGGGTATGTGCAATTGATTTCAAAGGAAGTAGGGATGACCACTTTCTTTTGATTGAGTTTGCAGACAACAATAGCTATCATTCCAGTATTCAGATGGCTCCATTCAAAGTTCTCTATGGTAGGAGATGTAGATCTCCAATCGGTTGGTTCAAAGTTCGTGAGGCCTCAGTTATAGGTCTTGACATAGTAATCAATACCTTAGAGAAGGTTTAGTTGATCCAAAAGAGACTCTGGGCTGCTTAGAGCCGACAGAAGTCTTATGCAGATGTTCGTAGAAAGGATCTCAAGTTTGAGGTCAATGACTATGTCTACCTCAAGATTTCTCCCATGAAGGGAGTGAAGAGGTTCTGCAAAAAAGGGAAACTCTGTCATTAATATGTCAGTCCCTTCAGGATTCTCAGTCGCTTCGGCAAGGTAGCTTATGAGCTTGAATTGCCTTCAGATCTAGCCTCAGTTCATCCAGTCTTCCATGTCTCTTTGCTTAAGAAATGCATAGGTGACCCATTAGTTGTAGTCCCTATTCAAAGCATTAACGTTTAGAATAATATTTTTTATGAAGAGATGCAGTCAAAATCTGAGACTATCAGACTCGTAGATTAAGGAACAAAGAAGTCCCTCTAGTCAAGGTTCTTTGGTGAAATCAGTCTCATAAGGGAGCTACTTGTGAAGCAAAAGCAGATATGCATACCAAGTATCCTTACCTCTTCTCCACTAATTCAGATCAAGCTTAAGGTAATAGTTCTACTTAAGTGTACTCAGTTTCATGTTTATGGTCCTATCATAAACTTGGTATCTATTACTGTTTGATATTCAATCATGCATTCATGTATCATTCCAATGTATAATTATGCATCAAATATGCATTCTCATTGGGAGAACTCTGTTATCAGAAGTCTTAGTTATGCATTCATGAATCAGTTACTCATGCCTCAGATATGCCTGTCCAGCATGATATGTTTAGCTTATCATTTATGTCCATCATGAGATCATGTTCCAGTACTGTATGCCTTGTACGTACTCCAG
>NW_025848334.1:833-3435 GCF_002878395.1 Capsicum annuum | reverse complement strand
GTGTTCAAGAGACCAAGTGGGTAGGTTCTAAGGCTAGGGATGTGGATGGTTACAAACTTTGGTACTTTGGGAACGAGAGGCGTAGGAATAGAGTTGGCATCTTAGTAGATGAAGATCTTAGAGGTTAGGTAGTAGAGGTACAGAGAATCAGCGATAGGTTGATGACTATTAAGTTGGTCATTAGAGGGTTTACCCTGAACGTGTGTAGTGCTTATGCGCCGCAAGTGGGCTTGGATGAGGAGGAGAAAATGCGGTTTTAGGACGCTTTGGATGAGGTGGTGAGAGGCGTGCCTAGCTCGGAGAAGATTGTTGTAGCAGGAGATTTCAATGGGCACATCGGGGCGTTACCGGGAGGCTTTGGTGATGTGCATGGTGGTTTTGGTTTTGGGGAAAGAAATGAAGAGGGGGCTACCCTATTGGATTTTGCGAGGTCCTTTGGGCTGGTGGTGGTGAACTCGGGCTTCCCGAAGAAGGACGATCACCTGATCACCTTTCGAAAAGTGATAGCCAAGACCCAGATTGAATTTTTATTGCTTAGGAAAGGGGATAGGGTATTATCTACGGACTATAAGGTCATCCCGAGTGAGAATCTTTTGACCCAGCATAGGCTCTTGGTTATGGATTTAGGTATAAAGAAGGATAGAAAAAGAAGGGGTGAAGAGTGTAGACCTAGAATTAAGTGGGGCAGCTTGACGCCAGTGAATGCATGAGAGATAAGGGAGAAGTTGACGGGAATGAGGGCGTGGGAGTGTAGGGGGACGTGGATAGTATGTGGGATAGGGTGGCTAGGTGCATCAGGGAGAATGCTAGTGAGGTGTTGGGTGTTTCTAGGGGCTGGGCCGGGCATCATCGGGGGGATTAGTGGTGGAATGAAGAGGTTAAGAAGAAAGTGGAGATCAAGAAAGGGGCGTATGCTAAGTTGGTTGAGAGTAAAGACGAAGAAGAGAAGCGAGTAAACAGGAAAGAGTACAAGTTAGCTAGGAAGGAGGCTAAGTTAGCAGTTACAGCGGCTAAGACGACAGTTTTTGAGAGCTTGTATGCGGGGTTACAGGAGAAAGGAAGGGAAAAAAGTTGTTTAGACTCGCTAAGCCTAGGGAGAGGAAGGGTCGTGACCTCGACCAGGTGAAGTGTATTATGGGGGAAGACAGTACAGTGTTGGTGGAGGACGGCCACATTAAGAATAGATGACAGTCGTATTTTTATAGGCTCTTGAATGACGAAGGGGATAGAGCTATTGTGTTAGGGGAGCTGGAGCATTCAGAGGAGTCTTGGGATTTTAGTTATTGTAGATGTTTTAAGGTAGAGGAGGTTAGAGAGGCTGTTCGCAGGATGCGAAGGGGTAGGGCGACGGGGCCTGATGAGATACCAGTGGATTCTTGGAAGTTTTCTGGCGAAGCTGGTTTAAGGTGGTTAACTGGATTGTTTAACGAAATTTTCAAGACGACAAAAATGCTCGAGGCTTGGAGGTGGATTACTATGATCCCTCTTTATAAGAACAAGGGTGACATTTAGAGTTGCAATAACTATAGGGGTATTAAGTTATTGAGTTACTCTATGAAGATTTGGGAGAGAGTGGTCGAGGTAAGGCTGAGATGGATAGTGTCTATTTTGGAGAACCAATTTCGATTTATGCCTGGACGCTCGACGACGGAGGAAATTTACCTGGTACGGAGGCTGGTGGAACAGTATAGGGAAAGGAAGAAGGACCTGCACATGGTGTTTATCGACTTGGAGAAGGCATACTACAAAGTCCCCAGGGAGGTGCTTTGGAGATGCTTGGAGGTGAGTGGAGTCCCGGTGGAATATATCAGAGCAATTAAGGACATGTATGATGGAGCTAAAACTCAGGTGAGGACGGCGGGAGAAAACTCAGAGCATTTCATTGTCTTGACAGGATTGCATCAGGGATCTACTCTTAGTCCCTTTTTGTTTGCTTTGGTGATGGATGTGTTGACGCGGCGTATTCAAGGAGAGGTGCCTTGGTGTATGCGTTTTGCAGATGATGTAGTTTTGATTGATGAGATGCGGAGGGGTGTGAATGATAAATTAGAGGTGTAGAGACAAACTCTTGAGTCTAAAGGGTTCAGGTTGAGTAGGATCAAGACAGAGTATTTGGAATGCAAGTTTAATGACGTGAGATTAGAGAATGAGATGGTAGTGAAGTTGGAATCACAGGTGGTATGTAAGAGGGATAGTTTCAAGTATCTCGGGTCCGTGATTCAAGGTAACGGTGAGATTGAAGAGAATGTCTCGCACCGTATTGGGGCGGGATGGATGAAGTGGAAGCTTGCTTCGGGGGTGTTGTATGATAAGAAGGTGCCGCCCAAGCTTAAAGGCAAATTCTACAGGGTGGCAGTCCGTTCAACCATGTTGTATAGAGCGGAGTATTGGCCATTTAAGAACTCCCACATTCAAAAAATGAAGGT
Source organism: Capsicum annuum (assembly GCF_002878395.1). Taxonomy (NCBI): domain Eukaryota; kingdom Viridiplantae; phylum Streptophyta; class Magnoliopsida; order Solanales; family Solanaceae; genus Capsicum; species Capsicum annuum. The sequence goes on along the minus strand of NW_025848334.1, from coordinate 1,009 downwards.
GGCGGAAATGCGGATGTTGCGTTGGATGTGTGGGCTGACTAGGGGGGATAGAGTTCGGAATGAGACTATCAGGGAGAAGGTTGGTGTGACTCCAGTGGAGAATAAGATGCGGAAAGTCCGATTGAGATGGTTCGGACACGTGATGAGAAGGGGCATCCATGCCCCTTCTCATCACG
>NW_025848334.1:0-733 GCF_002878395.1 Capsicum annuum | reverse complement strand
CGCCACCTTCATTTTTTGAAGGTGGCGGAAATGCGGATGTTGCGTTGGATGTGTGGGCTGACTAGGGGGGATAGAGTTCGGAATGAGACTATCAGGGAGAAGGTTGGTGTGACTCCAGTGGAGAATAAGATGCGGAAAGTCCGATTGAGATGGTTCGGACACGTGATGAGAAGGGGCATGGATGCCCCGGTTCGTAGGTGTGAGAGGCTAGCTTTGGATGGTTTTAGGCAGGGTAGGGGTAGGCCGAAGAAGTACTGGGGAGAGGTGATTAGGCGGGACATGGAACAGTTACAGCTCACTGAGGACATGACCCTAGATAGGAAGATCTGGAGGACGCGAATTAGGGCAAAAGGCTAGGTTCAATTTGGGTCGCTAGTATAGGGAATTACTTGGTGGGTGTATTATCCTTGTTATGATACCTTGTTTTATGCTTTATTACGAATCTGTTTACTTTTCTCTGTTTTCTATTACTTGTGGGTGTTGTATTTATGTTATGCCATCTTGTTCCATGCTTTACTATGAATTTGTATAGTATTCCGTGTCTCGAGCCGGGGGTCTATCGGAAACAACCTTTCTACTTCTTTAGAGGTAGAGGTATGGACTGCGTACATCTTACCCTCCCCAGACCTCACTATGTGGGAATACACTGGGTTTGTTGTTGTTGTTATTGATGTGATAGTTCACAACATTGGAGACGATCAAGTATTAATACTTCACACATGACTTAATATGA
>NW_025848333.1:0-1771 GCF_002878395.1 Capsicum annuum | reverse complement strand
TCCATTTTTCATATTCATTATATTTTTTAAACTTATTCTTATAATACATAGGTTTTTTTTATTTCTGTTGTTTTAGGTATTATATTTTCATCTTCTTTTTTATCAAGAGTATTTATTTCTGTGTGGGTACTTTCTAAGTTTTCCTCATTAATTTCTTTTTGTTTTTCATTGGTTTCTAAATTTTTTGTATTTGTTAATATTTCTGTATATGTTTCACTATCTTCGGAATCATAATTTTCCGTCTCTGTCTCTTCAACATCTATATTATTTATTTCTAATTCTTTGTTTTTTATTTCCAATTTTTCCTTAAATTGATTTATTTCATTCAGTAATTTCTGTTCTTTATCTTTTTCTTCTTTTTCTTTTTGTCTTTGTTTATACAACTCTTTTAACATTTGTAGTTCTTTTTCTAATTCAGCAATCCTACTATTTTTAGTTTCTTCTATTTTTTGTATTTCTTCCGTAGTTTGTTGTTTTATTTTTTCTATTTCCTTTTTTCCTATCTATCTCTTCATTTTCTTTTTCTATTCTTACCATTGCTGTTAATTTATCTTCTAATTTTAATTCTTCTTTTTCTAACATTAGATATAAATGTTCACCTATTTTCTTATATCTTCTTCCTAGATTAGAAAATACTATTTTTATTTTTGATACTTCGTGGTTTTCATATATTTTTTCATCTATTATAAATTCTTCATTTTATTGTGAATAGTTCATGTTGATATATATATTCTAAACTATCTATTTGTGATTCTAATTTTGATATTTCATCTTTTTGTGTATTTATTGAGTTTTTACTAACTCCGACAAATATATTATAATGTAGTCTTTTTATTCTTATTTTTAATTCTTTACGTTTTTCAGAAATAATTTGTTTTAATTCTTTGTATTGTTGTACTTTATTCATTTTAAATTATATTTATAATATCTTGGTGGATATCTAAATCTAATTTTATCATAATTAGGTGGTATGCGTTTCATTCTTCTAGATTTTAAATGGATTATTAATTTTGATTCAATACTAGATATTAATGTAATTAAGTAGGCTAATCTTTGTGGGTTTTCTTTTATTTTATTTAAACTTACATATTCTGAATAATTACTAATTAAAGATTCTTTAATTTTTCTAAAAGCTTCTCTATTTTTAAATGGTTTTCGCATAATTAATTATTTATAGGTAAATTCTAATAACTCTAATAATAACTCTAACATATATCTCACTTCCGTATTTTTTGAATTACTGGGCTCTGATACCAATTGTAGGGGGTGCGGATATCTGACGTATGAAATAGATTCATTAGGTATCATATAGTTTAACCTTAAAAAGTAAAATAGTGACAAATAAAAGTGATCGGAGGAAGTAGCTAAGAAGAAAAAATGACTAGAAAAAGAGAAGGAAAAAAACACCAAGTGAACATTTGGTTATAAAAATAAAAAAAATACTTTATTTGAAATCCTTAAAGTTATAGCTAAAGTTAGAATTATATTTGACCATACATTTTGCACTAAATACATAGAATTTAAATATATTTTTTTTAAAAAATAGTATACTTAATCTAAACATGAAACATAATTTAAATAATATTATTTTATAAAAATTAGAAATTTAGAATAAAGTAAAAATGAAAATAAGGCTTTACCTATTTTTCAAATTTCAAATGCAATTTAAATTGTATTTGAGATTATTATAGATAAACATTAATTTTCAAATAAAATGACAAAAGTTTTGAAAAACTTGAGTGGTGGATATAAAAAGTGTTAACAATGGAGA
>NW_025848332.1:0-4214 GCF_002878395.1 Capsicum annuum | reverse complement strand
TAACTCTAATTAAATTTAATCGAATTAAAATAATCTCAATTAAGAAACGGTGACTTTTGGGATCAAGATTGAATTACAATTTAAACGACTTATTTAAATTATAACCATATTGAACATCTATTGGTCAATTGCATTACAATTGGGCCAATTTGATTTCAATTAAGGTCATATTTAATTTGTTTGCTAAATTGAATCGCAATCTGGCACAAATCAAGTAACAAATTAACCTTGAGTTTCTTAATTTGATAAGAATCCAACAAATATTCCTCCAAATAAAATATTTTGAGAGTAAAATATATTTAAAATTAAGATTTTATCCCTTCGGATTAACTTTCAAGTTTAATCAATAAAAATCTAATTTTAATGAACATGTTCATTTAAATAACAAAATGTATAATCGTCAATTATATGATAAAAGTGAATTGAATAATTAATTTAAACCAGCATTTATTTGAACAAAATAATTGTTGTGATTTTATTTTAAAATTGAACAAAACTCTAAATTAAATTGGATTGTGGAGGGCAAAAATTAGGTGTCAATAATGGAGCCCTGCTCCATATGATCAAACTCGTCCCACATAACATCTCTCAAACTAAAAGGCATAAATCTCTCCAGAAAGGCATCAACAAAATGATCCCATGACAACTCAGAAGCATTAACAAGCTTACAACTAACAAATGATATCTAATAATCTTTCGCTGCATCTCTCAACTGATAAGAGGAATAAGCAACTTCATTCGCGCAGAAAGAGTGAAACAAAACTCAGAATATAGGGTATGAAAGAATTAGAACGATAAGGAATAACATGAGGAAAGTTTCCTAAAAACGTCCTATAGCCTCTCGAAGATAGATACGGACGTCTACGTACCGATCCGCGAGACTTTATTAGACATTCCATTCTTACACCATTGAGACCAATGAAACTTGGCTGCTCTGATACCAATTTTCACGACCCAAAAATGAGGGTCATGATGGCACTTGTCGCGGCGTACCTTGACAAGTAAGCCTATCACCCAAAATGATACGAATAGAGAAAAGATAGAAATACCCAAGGTAAGGCTTCTAGAATAAAGCCGAACTATATCTAAAACACAAATCATGTCCAAAATCAGGTGTTAATAGTGTAAGAACTCTAATACAATTCAAGAGTCAAATACATCGGAAAAATAACCACAAAGGAATAATAACTGTCTTCGAACACTAATAAAGATATAACTCATATAGAAAGAGAGAGGTGAACTTCGGACGCATGAATGTCCAACCGCTACCTTGGAAGCTCCACCAACCGCCCAAATCAAGTAACCTGAGGCGCACTCGAGCTAGGACCTGCAACGAAAGGGCGCAGTAGGCATGATTACGGTCCACTTGTACTCAGTAGGTATCATAGGCCGAATAAGCAAAGTAGTAAATAAGGCATACAAAATATACACTAAGGGCACGTCACCTGCAATCAGAAAATGTCCCACAACGGTAGCCCACACCGCTTGCACTAACAGTTCTAATATATCTCACATATATTGCAAAAACACATCAAGATATAGAAAACAAGTATAGATTATGTCACATATAAAATAGAGCAAGAGAGAACATGTAGATACAAGATCATCAAATACAAGTAAAAAAAGGTAAGACAAATACATAGATGACAAGTCAATAAGGCAATACAACACAACATAAACACAATAAAGTAAGTGTAATGTATATGATAATGATGATGATGATGCACGAGGTTGTCGCACAACCTCCGGGATTGTCGTACAATCCTCGTATACACCTACGGAGCCAAAGCTTCCCGACGTAGGACCCATGGGTGGTTCGTCAACCCATATACAATCCACATATCTCATATCTCCTTTACGGCACATCCCTCGAAAAAGTTTTTATAAGGTGTTACAATATTTTTAAAAAGGTGTTGCCAGTGTTTCTCAGATGTTGCCACGGTGGTACCAATGTTTTATGAATGAGTATGATATGAAGATGTAATGCTCACAATCAATCACAATAAGTATTTTCACAACCAACCACATGATATGTTTCCACAACCAACCACAATGATATATTTCCACAACCACATGAGCCAATGCTTACTCGTTATTTTCATTTCATCCATGAATTTCCACATGTCTCATATGTCAGTAAAGTATGAATATAATCACAATACACTCATGGTACCACATTAAACAATACAATACAATACAATTACTCACACATATACAAGGCTATCAATGTCACATAGGACCCCACACGGTCAAACATATCACATAATATTTCAATTTTGACAATTACATCACATATAGGCCCCCACACGGGCACAACACGTAGATAGCCATTTTTCATGATTAGTTCCCACCCTTAACATGCATTTTGTACCATCATTTACTATCCAGCCCAGTTTGAAGAGTTAAGCCATAGCCTACCTCGAAAGCCGAAACCGGTCCGCTACACTTGAACTCGCGACCTTACTTTTCACGAAAATCCTGAACTCTACTAAAAACATCAAATATGAAATCTACGCGTCAAAACAAAACCAACGGCACCCATATTGACTACTTTTGGTTTGGGGTCAAAACGGACCCCCAAAATAGATTTTCAAAAAAGAACAAAATTGGAACTTTACTTCAAAAACATGTTCCCCATATTTTTAGGAACCTACATATGAAAATCCAAGTTAAATCGAGTCAAAAACAAGGTTCAAATCGAAGAAAAATTATTTTTGAGCTTTACCGGATAAAATATTTGAAATCAGTGTTAAAACCCAGAATCGGAGTTGTTTTGAAAGTTAAATTGATGAAAAACTAGTAATTATAAGATAAAAGTATTATTCAAGTGAAAATGAGTGAAATTTGGGTTTAAAATCAAGGCCTAAGATTTTTGGGGTTTTGAGAAATTAATGAAGAAATTACTAAGAAAAGGATGAATTCTTACTTAAATCCGTAATATAATCAAAAAATAGGTGTTAATCTAGCTTCCCAAGCTCCCACAAACTTCACTTTTTAAGCTCCCAAAATATTTAGGATTTAACTCTCAAGAGGCAAGATGAAAAATGAGCAAAATGGGCCAAAAAGGGTGAAAAATCTGCTATATATTGCAGATTTTTCTGCAATAACTGGTCTGTCATTTTTTTCTAAGTCGAAATGGACTTCGACGGGGTGTCCGGGATTCGTTCAGAGTCCGATTTATGCAAACGAACTATGAAACCACACTAAATTCGACGTTCCGGACGTGATGGCGCTACCATATTTTTCCAAAAAAAATTATTTTCACAAAATTGACCCCTGAGACCCGAAATCATAATTTTCCAAATCGATGGTCGAAATGAGATTTAAAAGCTGTAAAATCATACAAAACATGCTAACACACTAAAATCGACATTCCGAATCTTTTGGTGAAGTCGGATTTTCCATATGAGATCGTTTCTATCAAATGTGGGTCCCACACTCATATTTTCAATTTTCCAACTTTCCGATCAATAGGTCGAAATGAGCTCGGGTGCACCAGGATCCGAACCCAAGGTCTACCTAGCCTAAAATCGATATTCCAGAGCTGTTGCCGCAATTCGTTCGGTCATCTATCGCACAGATCAAAATGTAACCACATAAGTCCAAAATAAGGCTCTCGAAGCCATTAAAAATCACAATATTGCATAAATGATACCAAAATGCATCAAAAATCATGTCAACCACTCCCACACCCCAGAAATACCATAATGCAACTACAGGGACGGGTAAAACAGTCAAATCACACAAAATCACAAATTTTACATATTTCATCAAATTTTTAGGTCGTTACAAATATAATATAATATAATATAATACAATATAATACAATAACAAATACTTCTTATAGTGGAGAAGATATTTATGAATGGAATATTGATGGATTATCTGATCGACAAATCTCTAAGGTTAAAGCATGAAGAATATTTACATCAGTCAGAGATAATTGTAAATTTGGTTGAGTATTAAAATATACAGGACCATAGGCAAGAGTAGATTCAATAGATCCCATTAAGGATTTTCTAAAGTTAACTCATGGATATGATTATGCCCCTGGATCTGAACTTATAGGATTATCTTACCGCATATACTATCGCTTATTATCAACTTTAAATCCTCGATGTAAATTAATAGATGATAATTCTGATTGCACTATGCTTATTGAAACTAATTTTATAAAATCCAGGGTTACTACCCGAAGACCTATTAGATGGGAT
>NW_025848331.1:0-3044 GCF_002878395.1 Capsicum annuum | reverse complement strand
GGAGGAATTTCCTTGAAATCGGATCTTCAAGCTTAATTATGCAACCCTAGTTGTTTTTCTCCTTTAGTGCTCTTGGATGATGAGCTTTGAGATGAAATAGGGTTGTAATATGTTTAGAAGATATATATTTCGTAGGGTTAAGTTTAGAGACGTGTAAGGAGTATTCAAAGACTTAATTACCTTTCAAATAACTCAAAACGGAGTGTTTTTGACACCTGAAATTGACTTAGGCGGCGCCCAAGTGATCGCCTATGCTTGGGTTGGGCGGCGCCTAACCAATCACCTATGCTTGGGTTGGGCGGCGCCTAACTAATCGCCTATGCTTACTGTCTCTCACGAAAATGGGCATAACTTTTCGTTCGGGTATTGGGTTAAGGCGAAATTGGTAGCGTTGGAAAGATAATTTGATTCTCTAAAATTTGGTAGGTCTAAATCAGCCAAAATACCACATTAACATTGAGTTATACTCATTCAAATATGAACATTGCAAAATCGAACACTAAAACTTGATGGATTCAAAAACTCTTAGCTTGTATTACCTTAAGTGACTCATATGAACATGCTTAATGCATCATAAGCTATCCTATCTCTAGGATATTCATTGGAAGTCATGTACTCAAGTATGAATCACAGGATAGGAGATTTCATACGTAGCAATACTTATTCACTTCCTAGCTTAAAAACATGTGGGGCATTACAATATCTCCCCCTTGGGAACATTCGTCCTCGAATGAGAATTTACTGAGAAGGGATACAAGAAAATAGAACCTGAACTGAACATAAAGAACTGAAACTTGATCTCATGAATGACATGCTAAACATACTGAACTCGTGTATATCTGATGCACGGAAAATTGACACATGAATGCATGACTGAGTATGAAATAGTTAATAGGTACCAAGTTTATACTGGAAACATGAACGTGAAACCGAATAAGATTAAGGAGAACTGTTACCTTGAGCTTGATCTTAATTGACGGGGAAGAGGTGAGGATACTTGGTATGCATATCTACTTCTGCTTCCCAAGTAGCTCCCTCATGAGATTGATTTTGCCAAAGAACCTTGACTAGAAGGACTTCTTTGTTCCTCAATCTACGAGTCTGATAATCTAAGATTTTAACTGGAATCTCTTCATAAGAGAGGCTGTTCTGAATGTCGATGCTCTGAATAGGAAAAACAACTACTGGGTCACCTATGCACTTCTTTAGCAAAGAGACATGGAAGAATATATAGACTGAGGCTAAATCTAAAGGAAACTCAAACTCATAAGCTACCTTGCCGAAGCGACAAAGATTTCTGAAAGGACCGACATACCGAAGACTGAGTTTCCCTTTCTTGCTGAACCTCTTCACTCCCTTCATGGGAGAGATCTTAAGATAGACATAGTCATTGACCTCAAACTCGAGATCCTTTCTACAAACATCTACATAGGACTTCTGTCGGCTCTGAGCAGCCCAGAGTCTCTCTCTGATCAACTGAACTTTCTCTAAGGCGTCGAATACTAAGTCAGGACCTATGACTGAGGCCTCACTAACTTCAAACCAACCAATCGGAGATCTATATCTCCTACCATATAGAGCTTCAAATTGAGCCATCTGAATACTAGAATGATAGCTATTGTTGTATGCAAACTCAATCAAAGGCAAGTAGTCGTCCCAACTTCCCTTGAAGTCAATTGCACACGCCCTTAGCATATCTTCAAAAGTCTAAATGGTCCTCTCTACTTGACCATCTTTCTGAGGATGAAATATTGTGATGAGATAGACTTGGGTACCAAGACCCTTTTGGAATACTTTCCAAAAGTCAGAAGTAAACTGGGTACCTCTGTTTGAGATAATAGGTAGTGGAACACCGTGTAATCTGACTAACTCCCTGATATAGAGTTTGTAACACCCTGATTCGCTGAACCAAAATGCTACACAGTGCTTATGACCCCGAGGGACCACAAGCTAACCCATGACTGATATCTGTACCTGTATACTGCAAATCATGATATAATAATGCGGAATACATGGAATTGTAAGGCCATAAGGTTCAACTGAATAAAACCATGTGGGTGAAAATACCCAAAACAACTCAATCTGAACATAAATCTGAAAGCCTCTAAACTGTCTGAATAAGGATTTGAAGGAACATGTCTCCAACTAACTCCATAAAACTGAACTGAAGAAATAAATAAATGTATCAAATCATATTGTCCTCAAATCAATGTGGACTCACTGTGTCTCTACGACTGGAATGCTACTGCTACTGCTGGGATGGAGCTCGTGTCTCGGAACTTATGGTGTAACATAAAAATAAAGCATCATAGCGCAAATGAGTCAGTATAACTGGAGTACTGAGTATACGAGGAAGGTAGGCTGAACATAAAGGGTTTCATGCATGAACAACACTGACTAACTAATATGAACGTGCGAGTGCAAACACACATATATAAAAACTAGGACCGTGAATACGTGATAGCATGACCTGTAAGCTAATACATGGTTTATTGATAACTGTCATGGCTGATACTGAAACTGATAACATGGACGACTATATCTAACAGTCTTGAAATTTGAAGAACGCCTTGAGTTCTTTTACTGAGACTGATACTGAAATCGTGGGAAGTAGTGTTTAACCGACATGCCCCATATGTGCCGTTATGGCTAAGCTGGAGTCCAATATCTGCTCTGACTAGAGGGGTGTCAATACCGTGCCATGGGTAAGTATAGCCTATGAGTGACCCTTATCTGGCGGGTACTTAATGAGAACGGTGGGAACCCTAAACTGACGGATTAAGCCACCTCATCAACCCTAATCTGATGGGTTAAGATATCTCAACCTATGCTGGCTACGTAGTTGTAGAATACAAGGATTGCTACTAAGAATCACACCCTGAACTAGTGGGTGAGTTCTCATCCTTGGGTTCACTCGGTGTTAACCTCTACTCCCATCTGGAGGGACTGGATATGAATAACTGACAGTGCATGATTTAATCTTACTGAATTCCGTTGACTGGCGGAATGTTACTGATATCTGACAATTGACTAAGATCATGAGG
>NW_025848330.1:59782-67511 GCF_002878395.1 Capsicum annuum | reverse complement strand
GGACAAAGGGGTGAAATGATACGAACGGGGCATTTTCGGGCCAAATCGGTGCGCTATAGCCCATGGGTTTAGGGGTAGGCTCGAGTTTCGGGTGTGCTGTGGGCCGAAAATTAATGGAGACATGCCAGGGAGGTTGGGGATCATCCCAGTATGGTTCGTTTAAATTTTCATGGTCATTTTGGTGGACAAAAGGGCAAAACAGAGCAAATAGAGCATTTTTGGGCCAAATCAACGTGCTACTGCCCACGGTTTTGGGGATGGGCCCGGGGTTTGAGCATGTTGTGGGCCAAAAATTAACTAAAGCATGCCTGGGAGATTAAGAATCATCCCAGTATAGTCCATATAAATTTTCATGGCCATTTGGGTGGACAAACGGGCAAAACAGCGCGAACGGGGCATTTTCGTGTCAAATCGGTGAGCTATAGCCCACGGTTTCGGGAGTGGGTTTGGGGTCTGGGATTGCTATGGGCTTAATATCGATCGGGGCATGCCAAGGAGGTTAGGGATCGTCCCAGTGTGGTCCGTTTAAATTTTTGTGACCATTTGGGTGGACAAACGGGCGAAACGGCACAACCACGGTATTTTTGGGTAAAATCGGTGTGCTATAACCCATGGTTTTAGGGGTGGGTCTGGGGTTCAAGCATGCTGTAGGCCAAAAATTGACCAGGGCATACCAGGGAGGTTGGGGATCATCCCAGTTTGGCTCGTTTATTTTTTTTCATGGCCATTTAGATGGACAAACGGGCGAAACGATGCAAACGTGGTATTTTCGAGCAAAATCTGTGCGCTATAACCCACGGTTTTAGGGGTAGGTCTGGGGTTTGAGCGTGTTGTGGGCTGAAAATTGACCAGGGCATGCCAGGGAGGTTCGGGATCATCCCAGTTTGGTTAGTTTAAATTTTTGTGGCCATTTGGGTGAACAAATGAGCAAAATGGTGTGAACGGGGCATTTTTGGGCTAAATCAGTGTGCTATAGCCCACGATTTTGGGGGTGGGCCCGTGGTCCGGGCGTGCTGTGAGCTAAAAATCAAATGGGGCATGCCAGGGAGGTTGGGGATCATCCCAGAGTGGTCCATTTAAATTTTTATGGCTCTTTGGGTGGACAAATGGGATAAACGGCGAATGTGTTATTTTTGGGCAAAATAGTTGTGCTATAACCCACAGTTTTGGGGGTGGGTCCAGGATCCAAGCATTCTGTGGGCCGAAAATTGACCAGGGCATGCCATGGAGGTTGGGGATCTTCCTAGATTGGTACGTTTAAATTTTTGTGGCCAATTGGGTGAACAAAAGAGCGAAATAGCATGAACGGGGCATTTTTGGGCCAAATCAGTGTGCTATAGCCCACGGTTTCGTGGGTGGACCCGTGGTCCAGGTGTGATATGAGCAAAAAATCAAACGGGGTATGCCAGAGAGGTTTGGTATCATCCCAGTTTGGTCTGTTTAAATTTTTGAGGCCATTTGGGTGGACAGATGGGCGAAATAGCACAAACAGGGCCTTTTCGAGACAAATTGGTGTGCTATAGCCTACGATTTTGGGGGTGGACCCAGGGTTCGAGCGTGATGTGGGCAAAAAATTGATCCGGTCATGCTAGGTAGGTTAAGGATCATTTTACTATTTCTCGTTTAAACTTTCATAGCCATTTGGATGGACAAATGGGAGAAACGGCACAAACGGGGCATTTTGTCCTATAACCTGTGGTTTTAGGGGTGGGCCTAGGGTCCATTCATTTTATGGGCTGAAAATCAATCGAGGCGTGCCAGGGGGGTTAAGGATCATCCCAATATGGTCCATTTAATTTTTTGTGGCAATTTAGGTTTACGAACAGGAGAAACGGCACGAACGAGGCATTTTCACGCTAAATCGGTGTGCAATAGCCCACGATTTGGGGGTGGGCCTGGGGTTCGAGTGTGCTGTGGGACAAAAATTAATTAGGAAGTGTCAGGGAGGTCGGTATCATCCCAGTATGGTCCGTTTAATTTGTCATGCCCATTTGGGAGGACAAACGGGTGAAACGGTGCAAATGGGGCATTTTCGGGCAAAATTGGTGTGTTATAGCCCAAATTTTTGGGCGTGGACCCTTGGTTTGGGCGTACTGTGGGTCGAAAATTTAACGGGGTATGCCAAGGTAGTTAGGATCATCCCATTGTTGTCTTTTGAAATTTTCGTGGCCATTTGGGAGGACAAAAGGGAAAAACAGCGTGAACGGAGCATTTTTAGGCCAAATCGGTGAGTTATAGCCCACGATTTTGGGGATGGGATCGGGGTTCGAGTGAGGTTAGGGATTATTCCAGTTTGGTCTATTTAAATTTTCATGGCTATTTAGGTGGACAAACAGGTGAAATAACACGAACGGGGCATTTTTTGGCCAAATCGGTGTGCTATAGCCCATGGGTTCAGGGGTAGGCTCGGGTTTCGGGTGTGCTGTGGGCCAAAAATCAATCGAGGCATGCCAGGAAAGTTGGGGATCATCCCAGTATGGTTCGTTTAAATTTTCATGGTTATTTGGGTGGACAAAAGGGCAAAACAGAGCAAATGGAGCATTTTTAGGCCAAATCAACGTGCTATAGCCCACGGTTTTGGGGATGGGAACGGGGTTCGAGCATGTTGTGGGACAAAAATTAACCGAAGCATGTCTAGGAGATTGAGGGTCATCCCATTATAATCCATATAAATTTTCATGGCCATTTGGATGGACAAACGGGCAAAACGGCGCGAACGGGGCATTTTCGTGCCAAATCGGTGTGCTATAGCCCATGGTTTCGGGAGTGCGTTCGGTGTCCAAGCTTGCTATGGGATTAATATCGATCAGGGCTTGCCAGGGAGGTTGGGGATCATCCCAGTTTGGTTCGTTTATTTTGTCGTGGCTATTTGGGTGGACAAACGGGTGAAACGGGTTCTAGGGTTCGAGCGTTTTGTGGGCCGAAAATTGACCAGGGCATGCCAGGGAGGTTGGGGATCATCCCAGTTTGGTCCGTTTAAATTTTCGTGGCCATTTGGGTGAACAAATGAGCAAAACAGCATTAATGGGGCATTTTGGGCCAAATCAGTGTGCTATAGCCCACGATTTTGGGGGTGGACCCATGGTCCGAGCGTGCTGTGAGCTAAAAATCAAACGGCGAATGCCAGGGAGGTAGGGGATCATCCAAGTGTGGTCTGTTTAAATTTTCGTGGCCATTTGGGTTAACAAACGAGCAAAATAACACGAATGGGGAATTTTTGGGCCAAATCAGTGTGCTATAGCCCACGGTTTTGGGGCCCACGATTTTGGAGGTGGCCCATGGTTCGGGCGTGAGTGAGAGAAAGATCAAACGGGGCGTGCCAGAGAGGTTCGACATCATTCCAGTGTGGTGCATTTAATTTTTTGTGGCCATTTGGGTGGACAAACGGGCAAAACGGCACGAATGGGGCCTTTTCGAGATAAATCGATATGCTATAACCTATGGTTTTGGGGGTGGGCCTGAGGTTCGAGCGTGTTGTGGGCCAAAAATTGATTGGGTCATGCCAGGGAGGTTGAGGATCATCTCAGTGTTTCCCGTTTAAATTTTCATGGCCATTTGGATGGACAAATGTGCGAAACGACACAAACGGGGCATTTTCGGACTAAATTGGTGTGCTATAACCTGCAGTTTCAGGGGTGGGTCTAGGGTCTGTGTATTTTATGGGGTAAAAATCGATCGAGGCATGCCAGGGGGGTTGAGGATCGTCCTAGTATGGTCCATTTAATTTTTTGTGGCCATTTAGGTTTACAAATGGGGGAAACGGCAGGAACGAGGCATTTTCACATCAAATCGGTGTGCAATAGCCCACAGTTTAGCGGTGGGCCCGAGGTTCGAGTATACTGTGGGCCAAAAATTTATTGGTACATGTCAGGGAGGTTGGGGATCATCCCAGTATGGTCCGTTTAATTTATCATGGCCATTTGGGAGGATAATTGGGAGAAACGGTGGGAACAGGGCATTTTCGGGCAAAATTAGTGTGCTATAGCCCACAGTTTTTGGGTTGGCCCTTGGTCCAGGCGTACTATGGGTCAAAAATCGATCGGGGTATGCCAGGGTGATTTGGATCATCCCATTGTTGTCTGTTTAAATTCTTTTGGCCATTTAGGTGAACAAAAGGGAAAAACGACGTGAACGGTGCATTTTCGAGCCGAATCGGTGAGCTATAGCCCACGGTTTTGGGGGTGGGATCGGGGTTCGAGTGAAGTTAGGGATAATTTCAGTTTGGTTCGTTTAAATTTTCATGGCTATTTGGGTGGACAAACGGGTGAAACAACGCAAACGGGGCATTTTTGGGCCAAATCGGTGCGCTATTGCCCACGAGTTCAGGGGTAGGCTCATGTTCTGAGTGTGCTATGGGCTGAAAATCATCCTAGGCATGCCAGGGAGGTTGGGGATCATACTAGTATGGTTCTTTTAAATTTTCATGGTCATTTGGGTGGACAAAAGTGCAAAACAGAGCAAATGGAGCATTTTTAGGCCAAATCAACGTATAGCCTACGATTTCGGGGATGAGCCCGCGGTTTGAGCATGTTGTGGGCCAAAAATTAACCGAAGCATGCCTAGGAGATAGAGGATCTTCCCAGTATAGTCCATATAAATTTTCATGGCCATTTGGGTGGACAAACGGGTTACACGGCACGAACGGGACATTTTCATGCCAAATCAGTGTACTATAGCCCATGGTTTCAGGGGTGGGTCTGGGGTTAGAGCGTGCTGTGGGCCGAAAATTGATCAGGGCATGCAAGAGAGGTAAGTAATCATCCCAATTTGGTTCGTTTATTTTTTTTGGCTATTTGGGTGGACAAACGGGCGAAACAGTGTGAACGTGGTATTTTCGGGCAAAATTGGTGCGCTATAACACACAATTTCAGGGGTGGGTCTGGGGTTCGAGCGTGTTGTGGGACAAAAATTGACCAGGGCATGACAGGGAGGTTTGGGATCATCCCAGTTTGGTCCATTTAAATTTTTCTAGCCATTTGGTGAAGAAACCAGCGAAACGGCATGAACGGGGCATTTTTGGGCCAAATCAGTGTGCTATAGCCCACGATTTTGGGGGTGGGCCCGTGGTTCAGGTGTGCTGTGAGCTAAAAATCAAACGGGGCATTCCAGGGAGGTTGGGGATCATCCCAGTGTGGTCCGTTTAAGTTTTCGTGGCTCTTTGGGTGGACAAACGGGTGAAACGGTGCAAAGGTGGTATTTTCGGGCAAAATCGTTGTTCTATAACCCACGATTTCGGGGGTGGGTCTGGGGTCCGAGCGTGCTGTGGGACGAAAATTGACCAGGGCATGCCAGGGAGGTTAAGGATCATCACAGATTGGTATGTTTAAATTTTTATGGCCATTTGGCTGAACAAACGAGTGAAAGGGCATGAACGGGGCATTTTCAGGCTAAATCAGTGTGCTATAGCCCACAGTTTTGGGGGTGGGCCCGTGGTTCGGGCGTGATGAGAGAAAAAGATCAAACGGGGCATGCCAGAGAGGTTTATTATCATCCCAGTATTGTCCATTTAAATATTTGTGGCCATTTGGGTGGACAAACGGGCAAAATGGCACGAACGGGGCCTTTTCAAAATAAATCGGTGTGCTATAGCCCACGATTTTTGGGGTGGGCTTGGGGTTCGAGCGTGCTGTGGGCCAAAAATTTATCAGGGCATGCCAGGGAGGTTGAGGATCATCCCAGTGTTGCCCGTTTAAATTTTTGTAGCTATTTGGATGGACAAATGGGCAAAACGGCGCAAACGGGGCATTTTCGGGCTAAATTGGTGTGCTATAACCTGCGGTTTTGGGGGTGGGCCTAGGGTCCGTGCATTTTATGGGCTGAAAATCAACTGAAGCGTGCCAGGGGGGTTGAGGATCATCCAAGTGTGTTCCATTTAATTTTTTGTGGCCATTTAGGTTTACAAACGGGGGAAACAACACGAACGGGACATTTTCACACCAAATTGGTGTGCAATAGCCCACGGTTTAGTGGGTGAGCTTGGGGTCCGAGTGAGCTGTGGACCAAAAATTGATCGAGATGTGTCAAGGAGGTTAAGGATCATCTCAGTATGGTCTGTTTAATTTGTCATGGCCATTTGGGAGGATAAACGGGTGAAACGGTCCGAATGCGGAATTTTCGGGCAAAATTGGTGTGCTATAGCCCACATTTTTAGGGGTGGGCCCAGGGTCAGGGTGTGCTGTGGGCTAAAAATTGACCGGGGTATGACCAGAAGGTTGAGGATCTTCCCAGTATTATCCGTTTAATTTTTTGTGGCCATTTGGGTGGACAAACTGGCGAAACAAAGCAAACGGGCATTTTTGGGCCAAATCCACGCTATCGTCCATGGTTATAGGGGTGGGCTCGGGGTCCAAGGGTGCTGTTGGCCGAAAATTGACCGGGGCATGCCACAGAGGTTGGGTATCATACCAGTGTGGTCCATTTAAATTTTAGGGGCAATTTGGGTAGACAAACGGGTGAAATAGGGCAACGGGGCATTTTCGAGCCAAATCAATGTGCTATAGCCCACGGTTTTGGGGGTGAACCCGTGGTCTGGGTATGCTGTGGGCCAAAAATCAAATGGGGCATGCCAGGGAGGTTGGGTATTATCCTAATGTGGTCCATTTATATTTTCATGGTTATTTGGGTGGACAAACCAGCAAAACGGCATGAACAGGGCATTTTTGAGATAAATCGGTGTGCTATAGCCCATGGTTTTGGGGGTAGGCCCGGGGTTCGATTGTGTTATTGGCCTAAATTTGACCGGGGCATGCTATGGAGGATGGGGATCATCTCACTGTGGTCTGTTTAAATTTTTGTGGCAATTTGGGTGGACAAACGGGCGAAACGGGGTGAAGGCGGCATTTTTGGGCCAAATCAGTGTGCTATAGCCCACTGTTTCGGGGGTGGGCCCGTGGTCCGGGTATGCTGTCAGCTAAAAATCGAATAGGGAATGTCAGGGAGGTTGGGGATTATTCTAGTGCAGTTCATTTATATTTTCATAGCCATTTCGGTGTGCAAATGGGCAAAACAGCTCCAACGGGGCCTTTTCAAGATAAATCGTTGTGCTATAGCCCATGGTTTGGGGGTAGGCCTGGGTTCCAGGCGTGTTGTAGGCCAAAAATCAACTGAGGCATGCCAGGGAGGTTGGAGATCATCCCAGTATGATTCGTTTAAATTTTCATGGCCATTTGGGCGGACAAAAGGGCAAAACAGAGCAAATGTGGCATTTTCGGGCGAAATCAATGTGCTATAGCCCACGGTTTCAGGGGTGGGCTCGGGGTCCAGGCATGTTGTGGTCCAAAAATCGACCGAGGCATGCGTGGGAGGTTGAGTATCATCCTAGTATGGTTCGTATAAATTTTCATGCCCATTTTGGTGGAAAAATGGGAGAAACGATATGAACGGGGCATTTTCGTGCAAAATCGGTGTCCTATAGCCCACGGTTTCGAGGGTGGGTTTGGGGTCCAGGCTTGTTGTGAACCGAATATCAATAGTGGCATGCCGTAGAGATTGGTGATCGTCTCAGTATGTTCTATTTAAATTTTAGTGGCCATTTGGGTGGACAAACGGGAGAAACGGCGCGAACGGGGCATTTTCGGGCCAAATCAATGTGTATAGCCCACGGTTTCGGGGGTGGACCCATGGTCCGAGCGTGCTGAGGGCCAAAAATTGAACGAGGCAAGCAAGGGAGGTTGGGGATCATCCTAGTGTGGTCCGTTTAAATTTTCATCGCCATTTGGGTGGACAAACG
>NW_025848330.1:30154-56782 GCF_002878395.1 Capsicum annuum | reverse complement strand
GGTAGAAGCCGAGGTTACCAGAACTCTTCATGGTCTGGTTTCCAACAACAATCTTGGCCTCCTTCCCCTGTTACTAGTATTTTGGGTAAATCTCCTTTCTCTCCCGTTAAGCAATGTCAAATTTGTTTTCACTATAATCACACTGCGTTGGAGTGTAGAAACAGGCTCAATCATTCCTTTGTGGCTAACAATATTCCTCAATCATTTGCTGCCATGAATTTGGAGGAGGTTCAACCAACATTTTGGTATCCAGACTCTAGGGCATCTGAACACATGACTCCTGATCCTTCTACTCTTACTTCTCACACTCCTTATTCTGGTTCTTCTCAAGTTATAGTTGCAGATGGTACTCTTCTTCCAATTAAATATATTGGATCTTCTACTCTTTCAACAACCTCTAAACCTCTTCTTTTAAAGAACTTATTATATGTCTCATCCCTCACTAAAACTCTACTTTCTATTCAACGCTTATGTGATGATAATAATTGTTTTATTCATTTTACTGACTCTAGTTTTTTAGTCAAGGACATGAAGACCAGAACAACATTACTCCACTGTAATAATTCTGGGTCCCTCTATCCTCTACGTGTCGCTCCATCCAGCTCTTCAAGCCTTGATCTCCCTTGATGATTACGCCAAATTCTATTGGGGTTACTTGATGTGAAAAAAATCTAAAACGTTTGACAAATTCAAAGAATTTTATACCATGGTTAAAAATGTTTTTCACACCTCCATTTCTTATTTCCGGTCTAATGGAGGTGGTGAATACGTTAATAAAAAAATTTAGTTCATTCTTCAAGAAAAATGGCATAGTCCATCGTTTTTCTTGTCCTTACACGTCTGCTCAAAATGGTAGGGCCGAGCGCAAATATAGACAAATTGAAAATGTCCTACGCTGTCTTATTTTTCAAGCATCTATGTCTTTCAAATTTTGGGTTGATGCTTGTTTGTATGCCGTCTCCCTGATTAATGTTACTCTTCTTCCGGTGCTGCATTTCCTATCTCCCTTTGAACAACTTTATGGTCATGCGCCAGATTATAATCTTATTCATGTATTTAGATGCCTCTGTTATCCCTTTGTAGCAGTTGGTCCTTGCTCCAAGTTCCAAACCTTGTTCCAAGCCTTGTTTATTACTCGGTTCATATGATAAACACAAAGGTTTTAACTGTTTGGATCCTAATTCAAATAGAGTTATCATCTCACGGCATGTTCATTTTGTTGAAGACTCTTTTTCGTTTCAGACCTTCTTTCCTACTTAGCCAACAACCACACCTAATTCTATCTCATCCGACATTGTTTTAGATAACTCCTCTAAATCTTCTCATTTTCCAATCCATCTCCCATGTTCTGGAGAACCTTCTCCTAATTTGTTCCAAATGGGACTTCTTCCTGCTCAACCTTCTTCATGTTTGCCCAATGAACATAATACTAAATCTTTTAATTTAGAAACTCCTATCTCCAAAAATAAGCAGCAACTCGCACCTAGCAGCAGTCTTCAGAGTTCTATATTAATGTCACCTAATTTCATGATTCTAGCCTTACAGATTCTAATCTATTTTCTCCAGCTTCTCCCTCAGACCTTATGCACTCCCCTTTGAATCAATGTCCTTGTATTGATTTATCCCAGGAACAACCAACACCAATTCAACCTTCATTGACAATATTAGTGTGCCTAACTCTACTCCAATCGCCATTAAACTAAACTCTCATCCCATGATTACTCGTTCTCAAACTGGTTCACTCAAACCACGTATTTTTCCTTCTTTAATAGCTTCAACTACTTTTATTTTATCTGAACCTACCTCCTTTTCTCAAGCTTCTAAAGATCCCCATTAGAAGCATGCCATGAGTGTCGAATTTGATGCTCTAGTTCAAAATAAAACTTGGTCTTTGGTTCCTCCTCCTGCAAATGTAAATATTGTTGGCAATAAATGGGTGTTTCGAACTAAGTTTTATGCCAATGGCTTTTTTGAAAGATATAAAGCTCGGTTAGTGGCTCAAGGTTTTTCGCAGCAGCCTGTAGTGGATTATTTTGAGACATTTTCTCCTGTTGTCAAGCCTAGCACAATTAGTTTAGTCCTATCTTTGACCCTTCAACGAAACTGGTTCATGCATCAACTTGATGTGTCCAATGTATTCTTACATGGTGAGTTATCTGAGACAGTTTATATGCATCAACCAAAAGGTTTGGTCCATCCAGATTATCCTCATTATGTTTGCAAGTTACACTGTGCTCTATATGGTCTTAAAAAATCACTGCATGCTTGGTTCTATTGTCTTGCTCGTTTTCTTCTTGATCTTGGTTTTACACAATGTATCTCGGACCATAGTATGTTCATTTTTTACTCAGGGAGTGATTGCATAATTCTTTTGATCTATGTGGAAGATATAGCTGTTTTTGGCTCTTCGAGGTCATTGGTATCTCAGTTCATTACTTCTATGAGTACGAAATTCTCAATGAAGGACTTAGGCCCTCTTACTTACTTTCTTGGCATTGAATTGAAGCATTATTCCTTGGGGCTGGTATTGGTGCAACATCGTTATATTACTTCTATACTTTATTGGTTTAAACTTGAGAAGTGTAAATCCGTACTTACTCCACTTCACAGTAAGCTTGACTGGAATTCAACTTCTTATCCTTTGCTTGAAGATCCTTCTACCTATCGTCAAATGGTTGGGAGTCTTCAATAATTGTCTTTCACTTGGCCAGACATTCAATTTTCTATAAACCTTGCTTCTCAATTTCTTCACCAGCTAAGACAATTACATCTTCAGGCAGTAAAATGCATTTTCAGGTACCTAAGTGGCACAACTGATTGGGGTTTGCAGTTATACAAAAATTCTTCCCTTGTGCTTACTATTTATTGTGACTCCAATTGGGTTGGTTGCTCTTCTACAAGACGATCAACAACTGGTTTTTGCATTTTTCTTGGCTCCAATCTCATCTCTTGGTCTGCTAAGAAATAACCTACAGTTGCACACTCTAGTACTGAAGCTGAGTATAGGGCTCTTGCTGTTGATACTGCTGAGGCTACATGGGTCCAATACATTCTTTGTGATCTTGGTCTTTTTCTTACTTCTCCCGTCTCCACAAAATGTGACAACATTGGAGCCATTCACCTAGCACATAATCCAATTTTTCACTCTCGTACAAAACACATTACTTTGGACTATCATTTTGTTCGTGAAAAGATCAGTCATGGTGACTTGGTGGTATCTCATGTTCATACCTCTAAACAACTTGCAGATTTGTTCACCAAAGTTTTTCATTCTGGACATTTTCGTGAGCTCACTACCAATCTTCACGTTCATTCTTCCCATTTAGATTGAGGGAGGGTGTTGCAGTTATCTTCTTGTATCTTAGTTTTAGTAGAACTATATTTTGTATTTATTCTTGTACTTATCTGTTAGATGGATATATGCTGTAATTCCACTTTATAAATACAGAAATATAGAATGAGCAAGGCTCACACTTTAACCCTTCACTTTATCTATTTCATCTTTTTCTTCTTATTCTTCCAATCATTTGGATACCCTATCAATTAGTAGCAGTTTTCTTTTGTATGACCTGAGAGGTGACAGTAGTCACACTTTCTACTCATGTATTGTTTCTCTGTCCATAACCATAATTGTGATTCACCTGCATAGCAAGAGGTTCTGATCTATCGTGCACAGCAAACATACATGTTGAGTGTTGTATCTCATCCTCTATGAGCATGGCATAATCTTGATTGAGAGTAGAAGTTACTCCCTTGAGTAGAGAACATCATACTTGCCCAAGAGATAGTCACCGACATCAGATTAAGGACAAAGGTAGGGCCTAATGTATTCATAAAGCTTGACATGTACAAATCCTACGACAATTATCGTGGTTTATCTTAACGAAAGTTCTAAGGAAGATGGGCTTCAGCGAGAGGTTTATTGGCATGATTTGTGATATAGTGAATAACAACTGGTACTTGGTTTTGGTAAATGGGCAGCCATATGGTTTCTTTAAATCTTCCAGGGGAGTAAAGCAGGGAGATCCGCTGTCTCCCACTTTATTTATTTTGGCTGCGGAGGTGATGTCCAGGGGTCTGAATTCACTGCATAGTGATTTGTATTTTTGTGGCTTTAGCCTTCCTAAATGGAGTCCAAAAATTAATCTCCTAGCTTATATAGACGACACCATCATTTTTTCATCTTCATGCCCTATTTCCTTACAGTTGATTATGGAGGTGCTCACAGAGTATGAGAAGGCATCTCGACAGAAAGTCAATAAGGAGAAAAGCGCAGTATATATGCATCACTTAGCAGATCCTGTAGTGATGGAAAGGGTGCAGCTTGTTACCGGGATTAGTAGACAAGAATTTCCTTTGACATACTTAGGATGTCCGATATTTTTTAGCAAGAGGAACATGTCATTTTACTAGGACCTTATTCAGAAAGTGCTGGGTAGATTGCAATCCTGGAAAGGGAAATTGCTTTCTCACGGGGGAAGAGCAATTCTTATTTCTCATGTGTTACAAAGCATGCCGATTCATTTGTTATCGGCCGTCGACCCTCCTGATTATGTAATTGAAAAATTACATAAGATTTTTGCTCAATTCTTTTGGAGCAACTCTGTGGACGATACAAGAAGGCATTGGGCAAAATGGTTGGAGCTGTGTTTGCCACAGGATGAAGGCGGCTTGGGGTTCAAGTCCATGTTCGATGTGTCCAAGTCTTTATTTTCCAAATTATGGTGGAACTTTGGGATGAAACCATCCTTGTGGAGCACTTTAATGAGCAACAAATACTCTAAGAAGATTAATTTGGTTATTCTATTATGGCAGAAAGGGTCACACGTTTTGAGGAAAATATTGGAAGCCAGGGATTTGATTGAGCATCAGATTTACTGGAATTCTAGGATGGGATCTTCTCAATTTTGGTTTGATAATTGGATGGGGCTTGGAGCATTATATCATGTCACTCCATCTAATTTTTATTGTGATGAGTCGATTCTTAATGTGGCTATTGTCGTTAGGGATAACAGGTGGAATGAACAATTGTTGAGGAACATTTTGCCTCGTGATTTACCTGAATACATAATAGAAAATATCCAAGTTCCATCACAGTTGCAGGAACTGGATACACCATACTGGATGCTCGAGACCACCGAAGAATTCTCTGTAAAATTTGCTTAGGATTATATTAGATTGAGGGGTGTAAAATCTACTATATACAAGTACATGTGAATAAAGAGGCTGCCTTATAAAATTGCATTCAGATGTGGAGAGCGTGGAAGTTTAAAATTCCATTGGTCGATGGCGTGAAGAATATTGGATTTAGCTTGGCGTCGAGGTGTAGTTGCTGCACCAGGCCGCAAAAAAAAACTTTTAGCCATGGGTTCTTGAAAGAACCCATCGCTAAAAGAACCTGGGAATATTTTAATTCCTAGTCAGGTATTTCCATTGGAGGTCTACAACTTCAACAGGTCATTCTTAAATGGTGGGATGCTCCTGTTCTTCCAAGACTCCAACCAATCCTTTGCGCAGTTCCGGCCATAATAATTTGAGAGTTGTGGAAGAAAAGAAATAGCAACGAGCATGGAGAGAAGGTGACTATCAATTGAATTATCTACCAGATTTCTCACACTCTTCAGATGCTCGTCAAGGTTAGAAAACCAGCAATCAAGCAGGTTCCACATAGATGGCCAGACATAATTCGAGTCTTGGAAAAATTTTTGCCAGCGTTGAATGGGCAAAACTATGACAATGGGGCATTTTCAGCCCAAATCGATGTGCTATAGCCTACGGTTTTAGGGGTGGGCTTGGGTCCCAGTTTTGATGTGGGCCAAAAATAGACCGAGGTATGTCAGGGAATTAGGGATCATCCCAATATGGTTCGTTTAAATTTTTGTAGCCATTTGGATAGACAAACAAGCGTAACAATGCAAACAGGACATTTCCCATCCAAATTGTTGTGCTATAGCCCACGGTTTTGAGGGTGGGCCTGTGGTCCAGGATTGTTGTGGGCCAAAAATTAACCGCGGTATGCCAGGGAGGTTAGGGATCATCTCAGTGTGATCTATTTATATTTTCGTGGCCATTTGGGTGCACAAACGGGCAAAACAATGCAAACGGGGGCATTTTTGGGCTAAATCGGTGTGCTATAGCCCACGATTTTGGGGGTTCGTCGGGGTCCATGCGTGCTTTGGGCCTAAAATCGATCGGTAAGTGCCAGGGAGGTTGGGATCATCCCAGTGTGGTCCGTTTAAATTTTCGTGGCTATTTGGGTGGATAAATAAATGAAACGGTGCAAACGGGGCATTTTTCAGGCAAAATTGGTGTGCTAGAACCCACGGTTTTGGGGGTGGGCCCAGGGTTCGGGTGTGCTGTGGGCTAAAAATTGTCAGAGGCATGCCAGGGAGGTTGGGGATCATCCCAGTGTGGTTCATTTAAATTGTTATGGCAATTTGGGTGGACAAATGGGAGAAGCGGAATGAACGAAGCATTTTTGGGATAAATCGGTGTGCTATAGCCTATAGTTTTTAGGGTGGGCCAGGGGTCCAAGCGTGCTGTGGGCTAAAACTCAACAGGGGCATGCTAGAGAGGTTCGAGATCACCCAGTGTGGTGTGTTTAAATTTTCGTGGCTATTTGGGTGGATAAATAGGCGAAACGGTGCAAACGGGGTATTTTCGGGCAAAATCAATGTGTTATAGCCCACGGTTTTGAAGGTGGGCTTGGGGTACGGGCGTGCTGTGGGCAAAAAATTGACCAGGGCATGCCAGGGAGTTGAGTATCATCCCAGTGTGGTCATTTAAATTTTGTGGCCATTTGGGTGGACAAACGGGCAAAACCACACGAACAAAGTATTTTTAGGCTAAACCGGTGTGCTATAGCCCACTGTTTTGGGGGTGGGCCCGGGGTCTGAGCGTACTATGGGCAAACACTCAATCGGGGCTCATCAAAGAGCTTGGAGATCATCCCAGTATGATCCGTTTAAATTTTTGTAGCTATTTGTGTGGACAAACGGGCCAAACGTCACGAACGGGGCATTTTCGAACAAAATCAGTGTGCTATAGCCCATGGTTTTGGGGGTGTGCCAGGGCTCCGGGTGTGCTGTAGGCCGCAAATTGATCGAGGCATGCCAGGGAGGTTGGGGATCATCCCAGTATTATCCGTTTAAATTTTTGTGGCAATTTGAGCGGATAAGTGAACGAAACAGTGCAAACGAGGCATTTTTTAGGCAAAATCAGTGTCCTATAACCCACGGTTTCGGGGGTGGGCTCGAGGTCGGGTGTGCTGTGGTACGAAAATTGTTCAGGGCATGCCAGGGTGGTTGGGGATCATCCCAGTGTGGTTCGTTTAAATTTTTGTGGCCATTTGGGTGGACAAACGGGAGAAATGGAATGAACGAAGCATTTTTAGGCTAAATCGGAGTGCTATATCCCATGGTTTTGGGGGTGGGCCCAGGGTTCGAGCGTGCTGTGAGCTAAAACTCAACGGGGGCATGCCAGAGAGGTTGTAGATCACCTAGTGTGGTCTGTTTAAATTTTCTTAGCTATTTGGGTGGATAAACGGGCAAAACATCATAAACGGGGCATTTTCGGGAAAATCAGTGCGCTATAGCCCACGGTTTTAAAGGTGGGCCTGGGGTCAAGGAGTGTTGTGGGCCAAAAATCGTTCGGGGCATGTCATGGAGTTGAGTACCATCCCAATGTGGTTCATTTAAATTTTCATGGCCATTTGGGTGGACAAACAGGCAAAACAACACGAACGAAGCATTTTGAGGCTAAATCGGTGTGCTATTTAGCCCACTGTTTTAGGGGTGGGCCCGGGGTCTGAGTGTGTTGTGGGCTAAAACTTAATTGGGGCTTGCTAAAGAGGTTGGAGATCATCTCAGTATGATCCATTTAAATTTTTGTAGCTATTTGGGTGGGAAAACGAGCAAAACGGCACGAACGGGGCATTTTCAGGGAAAATCGATGTGCTATAGCCCACAGTTTTTAGGGTAGCCATGGGGTTCGGGCGTGCTGTGAACCAAAAATTGACTGAGGCATGTTAGAGAGGTTAGGGATCATCCCAATATGGTTCATTTAAATTTTTGTGGTTATTTAGGTGGACAAATGGATGAAACAGTGTGAATGGGGCATTTTCGAACCTAATCGGTGTGCTATGGCACACGATTTTGAGGGTGGACCAAGGGTCCATGCATGCTGTGGGTAGAAAATCGACTGGAGTATTCTAGGGGGTTGGGGATCATCCCAGTGTGGTCTTTTTAAATTTTCATTGTCATTTGGATGAATAAACGGGCAAAACTATGAGAACGGGGCATTTTTAGCCTAAATCGGTGTGCTATAACCCATGGTTTTAGGGGTGGGCTTGGGGCCCAATTTTGTTGTGGGCGAAAAATCGACCGAGGTATGCCAGGGAGTTGAGGATCATCCCAATGTGGTTCGTTTAAATTTTTGTAGCTATTTGGGTAGACAAACGGGCGTAACGGTACGAACAAGACATTTTCCATCCAATTTGTTTTGCTATAGCCCACGATTTCGAGGGTGCGCTTGTGGTTCGGGCTTGGTGTGGACCAAAAATTAACCGCGGTGTGCCAAGGAGGTTAGGGATCATCCCAGTGTGATCTGTTTATATTTTCGTGGCCATTTGGGTGCACAAATGGGCAAAACGATGCAAATGGGGTATTATCGGGCTAAATCAGTGTGCCATAGCCCACGGTTTTGGGGGTTCGCCGGGGTCCAAGCGTGCTTTGGGCCTAAAATCGATCGGGACGTTCCAGGG
Source organism: Capsicum annuum (assembly GCF_002878395.1). Classification (NCBI taxonomy): domain Eukaryota; kingdom Viridiplantae; phylum Streptophyta; class Magnoliopsida; order Solanales; family Solanaceae; genus Capsicum; species Capsicum annuum. Next base: position 48,021 of record NW_025848330.1, on the reverse strand, counting down.
AGGTTGGGATCATCCCAGTGTGGTCCGTTTAAATTTTTGTGGCTATTTGGGTGGATAAATAAACAAAACGGTGCAAACGGGGCATTTTTCAGGCAAAATTGGTGTGCTAGAACCCACGGTTTTGAGGGTGGGCCCGGGGTTCGGGTGTGCTGTGGGCTAAAAATTGTCAGGGGCATGCCAAGGAGGTTGGGGATCATCCTAGTGTGGTTCATTTAAATTGTTATGGAAATTTGGGTGGACAAACGGGAGAAGCGGAATGAACGAAGCATTTTTGGGATAAATCGGTGTGCTATAGCCTATAGTTTTTGGGGTGGGCCCGGGGTCCAAGCGTGCTGTGGGCTAAAACTCAATAGGGGCATGCTATAGAGGTTCGAGATCACCCAGTGTGGTGTGTTTAAATTTTTGCGGCTATTTGGGTGGATAAACAGGCGAAATGGCACAAACGGGGTATTTTTGGGCAAAATCGATGTGGTATAGCCCACGATTTTGAAAGTGGGCCTGGGGTCCGGGCGTGCTGTTGGTGAAAAATTGATCTAGACATACCAGGGAGTTGAGTATCATCCCAGTGTGATTCATTTAAATTTTGTGGCCATTTGGGTGGACAAACGGGCAAAACAACATGAACGAAGCATTTTTAGGCTAAACTGGTGTGCTATAGCCCACTGTTTTGGGGGTGAGCCTGGGGTCCGAGCGTGTTGTGGGATATAACTCGATCAGTACTCGTCAAAGAGATTGGAGATCATCCCAGTGTGGTCCATTTAAATTTTCATAGCTATTTGGATGGACAAACGGGCAAAACAGCGCGAACGGGATATTTTTGGGCAAAATCGATATGCTATAGCCCATGGTTTTGGGGGTGGGCTTGGGGTTCGAGCGTGCTGTGGGCCGTAAATTGATTGAGGTGTGCCAGGGAGGTTGGAGATCATCCCAGTATGGTCCGTTTAAATTTTCATGGCTATTTGGGTGACAAACGAGAGAAATAGCGTGGACGGGGTTTTTGGGCTAAGTCAGTGTGCTATAGCCCATGGTTTTAGGGGTGGGCTCGGGATCCGTTCTTGTTGTGGGACAAAAATGGATCGGGGCATGCCAGGGAGGTTGGTATGGTCCCAGTATGGTCCTTTAAATTTTTGTGGCCTTTTGGGTGGATAAACGAATAAAACGGCGCAAACGGAGCATTTTTGGGCTAAAATGGTGTGCCATAGCCCACGATTTGAGGGGTGGGCCCGGAGTCTGGGCGTGCTGTGTGCCAAAAATTGATCGGGGCATGCCAGGGAGGTTGAAGGTCATCGCAGTGTGGTCCGTTTAAATTTTTGTGGCCATTTTGATGGACAAATGAATGAAACAGCATGAACGGAGTGTTTTTTGGCCAAATCAGTGTGCTATAACCCATGGATTTGGGGGTGGGCACAGGGTCTAGGCGTGCTGTGGGCCGAAAATCGATTGAGGTGTGACTGGGAGGTTGGGGATTATCCTAGTGTAGTTCTTTTATATTTTTCTGACCATTTGGGTGGACAAATGGTCGAAACAGTGTGAACAAGGCATTTTGAGCCAAATCGATATGCTATAACCCACGGTTAGGGGGGTGGGCCAAGGTTTTCTGGCGTGTTGTGCATCAAAAATCGACAGGGGTATGCCAGGTAATTGGAGATCCTCCTAGTGTGGTTCGTTTAAATTTTTGTGACCATTTGAGTGGACAAACGGTCGAAACAGCATGAACGAGGAATTTTCGACCCAAATCAATATGCTATTGCCCACGATTTCGGGGGCGATCCCGGGGTCCGAGCATACTGTGGGCCAAAAATCAACTGAGGCGTACCAAGGAGGTGGGGGATCATCCCAGTGTGGTTCGTTTCAATTTTTGTAGCCATTTGGGTGGACAAATGGACAAAACAGCATGAATGGGGTATTTTCGGGCCAAATCGGTGCGCTATAGCCCATGGTTTTGGGGGTGGACCCATGGTTCGAATGTGTTGTGCACCAAAAATTAACCAAAGTGTGCCAGGGGGTTGGGGATCATCCCAGTGTAGTCCGTTTAAATTTTCGTGGCCATTTGGGTGGATAAACGGGCAAAACGGCACAAAAGGGCATTTTCGCTCCAAATTGATATGCTATAGCCCACGATTTTGGGGGGTGGGCCCAGAGTTCGGGCGTGCTGTGGGCTAAAAATCAATCGAGGTATGACAAGGAGGTTGGGGATCATCCCAGTATGATCCGTTTAAATTTTCATTGCCATTTGGGTGAAAAAATAGGAGAAACAGTTTATAGGGTGAATTTTTGGGCCAAATCGGTGTGCTATGACCTATGATTTCAGGGGTGGGCCCGGGGTCCGGGCGTATTATAGGCCAAAAGTTGATCAGGGCATGTCAGGGAGGTTGGGGATCATCTCAATGTAGTCCGTTTAAATTTTTATGGCCATTTTGGTGGAGACACGGGTGAAACGGTGCGAACGGGGCATTTTTGGGCCAAATTGGTGTGCTATAGCCCACGGTTTTAGGGCTGGGCTTGGGCGTTATGTGAGCCAAAAATAAACCGAGTCATGCCTGGCAGGTTGTGGACGGTCCCAATGTGGTCCATTTAAATTTTCGTGGCCTTTTGGGTGACAAACGGGTAAAACAGCGCGAACGGGGCATTGTACGGCCAAATTAATATGCTATAGCCCATGGTTTCATGGGTGGGCCTAGGGTCCGAGCGTGCTGGGTGTCGAAAATTGACTGGGGCATGCCAGAGAGGTTGGGGATAGTCCTAATTTGGTCCGTTTAAATTTTTTTGGCCATTTGGATGGATAAACGGCAAAACAGCGCGAACAGAGAATTTTTGGGACAAATCGATGTGCTATAGCCCACGATTTTGGGGTGGGCCCAGAGTTAGGGCGTGCTGTGGGCCGAAGATTGACCGAGGCAATGTAAGGAGGTTGGAGATTGTTCTATTTTAGTCTGTTATAATTTTTGTGGCTATTTGGGTGGACAAACGGATGAAACGGTGAGAACAGGGTGTCTCCGAGGCAAATCTGTGTGCTACAATTCACGATTTCGGGGGTGGGCCCAGGGTCCAGGCATGCTGTGGGCCAAAAATCGACAAGGACATGCCAGGGAGGTTGGGGATCATCCCAGTATGGTCTACTTAAATTTTTGTTGCCATTTGTGTGAATAAACGGGAGAAACGGAACGAACAAATTAATTTTGGGCTAAATCGGTGTTCTATAGCCCATGATTTTGGGGGTGGGCCCGGGGTCCGGGTGTGCTGTGGGCCGAAAATTGTCCAGGGCATGCCAAGGAGGTTGAGGATCATACAAGTGTGGTCCGTTTAAATTTTTGTGGCCATTTGGGTAGACAAACGGGAGAAATGGAACGAACGAAGCCATTTTGGGCTAAATCAGTGTGCTATAGCCCACGACTTTGGGGGTGGGCCTGGGGTCCAAGCGTATTGTGGGCTAAAACTCAACGGGGGCATGCCAGAGAGGTTGAATATCACCCAGTATGGTCTTTTTAAATTTTCTTTGCTATTTGGATGGATAAACGGGCAAAACGACGCAAACGGGGCATTTTTGAAAAAAATCGGGGTGCTATTGCCCACGGTTTTGAAGGTAGGCCTGGGGTCCAGGCGTGCTGTGGGCCAAAAATTGGCTGAGGCATGCTTGGGAGTTAAGTATCATGCTAGTGTGGTTCATTTAAATTTTCGTGGCCATTTGGGTGGACAAACGGGCGAAACGGCACGAAAGAAGCTATTTAGGTTAAATCGGTGTGCTATAGCCCACTGTTTTTGGGGTGGGCCTGGGGTCCAAGAGTGCTGTGGGCTAAAACTCGATCGGGGCTTGCTAAAGTGGTTGGATATCATCCTATTGTGGTCCGTTTAACTTTTTGTAGCTATTTGGGTGGACAAACAGGTAAAACGGCACAAACGAGGCATTTTCGGGAAAAATCGGTGTGCTATAGCCCCCAGTTTTGGGGGTAGGCCCGGGGTCCGGGCGTGCTATGAGCCAAAAGTCGATTGGGGCATTTCAGGGAGGTTGGGGATCGTCCTAGTATGGTCCATTTAAATTTTGGTGGCTATTTAGGTGGACAAACGGGCGTAACGGTGCGAACGGGGCATTTTCGAGCCTAATCGGTGTGCTATAGAACACCATCTTGGGGGTTGACTCAGGGTCCAGGCGTGTTGTGGGTAGAAAATCGACCGGGGCATTCTAGGGAGGTTGGGGATCATCCCAGTGTTGTTCGTTTAAATTTTCATGGTCTTTTGGGTAGACAAATGGGCAAAACTATGCGAACGGGGCATTTTTATCCCAAATCGGTGTGCTATAGCCCACGGTTTTGGGGGTGGGCCCGGGGTCCAGGCGTGCTGTAGCCAAAATATTGATTGGGGTGTGCCAGGGAGGTTGGGGATCATCCCAGTATAGTGCGATTAAATTTTCTTGGCCATTTGGGTGGACAAAATGAATAAAACGGCATGAACTGGACATTTTCGAGCAATATCGGTGTGCTATAGCCCATGGTTTTGGGGGTGGACTTGGGGGCCAATTTTTTCTGTGGGCTAAAAATCGACCGGGGTATGCCAGGGAGTTGGGGATAATCCTAGTGTGGTTTGTTTAAATTTTTGTGGCCATTTAGGTAGACAAATAGGTGTAACGATGCGAATAGGATATTTTCTATCCAAATTGTTGTGCTATAGCCCATGGTTTTGAGGGTGGGCCTGTGGTCCGGGTTTGCTGTGGGCCAAAAATTGACCGTGGCGTGCCAAGGAGGTTAGGAATCATCCCAGTGTGGTCTGTTTAAATTTTCATGGCCATTTGGGTGGAGAAATAGGAAAAACATTGCAAATAGGGCATTTTGGGGCTAAATCGGTGTGCTATAGCCTACAGTTTTGGGGGTTGGCCAGGGTCTTGGGGTGCTGTGGGCCTAAAATTAATCGGGGCATGCCAGGGAGGTTGGAATCATCCCAGTGTGGTCTGTTTAAATTTTTTTGGCTATTTGGGTGGATAAATAAATGAAACGGTGCAAACGTGGCATTTTTTGGGCAAAATCGGTGTGCTATAACCCACGGTTTTGGGGGTGGGCCTAGGGTCCGGGTGTGTTGTGGGCCGAAAATTGTCTGGGTTATGCCAGGGAGGTTGGGGATCATTCTAGTCTGGTCCGTTTAAATTTTTGTGGCCATTTGAGTGGACAAACAGGAGAAGCAAAATGAACGAAGCATTTTTTGGCTAAATCGGTGTGCTATAGCCTACGGTTTTTGGGGTGGGCCCGGGGTTCGAGCGTGCTGTGGGCTAAAACATAATAGGGTCATGCCAGAGAGGTTGGAGATCACCCAGTGTGGTATGTTTAAATTTTTGTGGCAATTTGGATGGATAAACGGGCGAAACGGCGCAAACAGGGTATTTTTGGGCAAAATCAATGTGCCATAACCCACGGTTTTGAAGGTGGGACTGGGGTCCGGGCGTGCTGTGGGCGAAAAATCGATCGGGGTATGCCATAGAGTTGATTATCATCCCAGTATGGTTCATTTAAATTTTTGTGGCCATTTGGGTGGACAAACGGGCGAAACGACACGAACGAAGCATTTTTAGGCTAAATCGGTGTGCTATAGCCCACTATTTTAGGGGTGGGCTCGGGGTCCGAGCTTGCGTGGGATAAAACTTGATCGAGGCTTGCCAAAGAGGTTGGAGATCATCCTATTATGGTCCATTTAAATTTTCATAGTTATTTGGGTGGACAAACGGGCAAAACGACATGAACGAGGTATTTTTGAGCAAAATTGGTGTGCTATAGCCCATGGTTTTGGGGGTGGACCAAGGGTTCGGGAGTGCTGTGGGCTGTAAATTGACCAAGGCATGACAGGGATGTTAGGGATCGTCCCAGTATGGTCCGTTTAAATTTTCGTGGCCATTTGAGTGGACAAATGGGAGAAACAGCACGAACGGGGTTTTTGGGCTAAGTCAGTGTGCTATAGCCCACGGTTTCAGGAGTGGGCCCAGGGTCCGTGCTTGCTGTGGGCCAAAAATTGATCGGGGCGTGCTAGGGAGGTTGGTATGGTCCCAGTATGTTCCTTTAAATTTTTGTGGCCTTTTGGGTGGACAAGCGAACGAAACGGTGCGAACGGGGCATTTTTGGGCTAAAATGGTGTGCCAAGCCCACAGTTTGAGGGGTGGGCCCGGGGACCGGGCGTGCTGTGTGCCAAAAATTATCCGGGCATGCCAGGGAAGTTGGGGGTCATTGTAGTATGGTCCGTTTAAATTTTTGTGGCCATTTTGATGGACAAATGAATGAAACAGCGTGAACGGAGTGTTTTTGGGCTAACTCGGTGTACTCTAACCTACGAATTCGGGGTGGGCACGAGGTCTAGTCATGCTATGGGCCAAAAATCGACTGGGGTGTGACTTGGAGGTTTGGGATTATCCTAGTGTGGTCTTTTTATATTTTTCTAGCCATTTGGGTGGACGAACGGTTGAAACAGCGTGAACGGGGCATTTTCGAGCCAAATCGATATGCTATAACCCACAGTTACGGGGGTGGGCTAGGGGTTCGGGCGTGCTGTGGGTCAAAAATCGATCGGGGTGTGCCAGGGAAGTTACGGATCTTCTTAGTGTGGTCCATTTAAATTTTCGTAGCCATTTGGGAGGACAAACAGTCGAAATGGCGCAAACGGGGCATTTTCGAGCCAAATCGATATGCTATTGCCGACAGTTTTAAGGGTGTGCCCAGTTTTCGAGCATACTATGGGCCAAAAATCAACCGGGGCGTACCAAGGAGGTGGGGGATCATTCCAGTATAGACTGTTTAAATATTTGTAGCCATTTGGGTGGACAAACGAGGGAAACAGCACGAACGGGGTATTTTTGGACCAAATCGGTGTGCTATAGCTCACGATTTTGGGGGTGGGCCCGGGTTTTGAATGTTTTATGCATCGAAAATTGACCGAAGCATCCTAAGGGGTTGGGGATCATTCCAGTGTAGTCCGTTTAAATTTTCGTGGCCATTTGGGTGGACAAACGGGCGAAACGGCACAAAAGGGCATTTTTGGGCCAAATTGATGTGCTATAGCCTATGGTTTTAGGGATGGGCCCAGGGTTCGGGCGTGCTGTTGGCCAAAAATCAATCGGGGTATGCCAAGGGGTTGGGGATCATCTCAGTATAGTCCGTTTAAATTTTCGTTGCCATTTTGGTAGAAACGGGGAATTTTAAACGGGCGAAATAGTTTAAACGGGGAATTTTTGGGCCAAACGGTGTACTATGGCCCATGATATTTGGGGTGGGCCCGGGTTTTGAACGTAATGTGGGCCAAAAATTGATCGGGCCATGCCAGTGAGGTTGGGGATCATCTTAGTGTAGTCCATTTAAATTTTCGTGGCCATTTTGGTGGAGACACAGGTGAAATGGCGCGAACAGGGCATTTTGGGCCAAATTGGTGTGCTATAGCCCATGGTTTTGGGGGTGGGTTTGGGCATTCTGTGATTCAAAAATCGACCGAGGCATGCCTGGGAGGTTGGGGATGGTTCCAGTGTGGTCCATTTAAATTTTTGTGGCCTTTTGGGTGACAAACGAGTAAAACGGCGTGAACGGGGCTTTTTGGGCCAAATTAATGTGCTATATCCCACGGTTTTAGGGGTGGGCCCAGGATCTGAGCGTGCTCGGTGTCGAAAATTGACCGGGGCATGCCAGGGAGGTTAAAGATATTCCTAATTTGTTTCGGTTAAATTTTCGTGGCCATTTGGGTGGATAAACGGTAAAACAGCGTGAACGGGGCATTTTTGGGAAAAATTAATGTGCCATAGCCCACGGTTTTAGGGGTGGGCCCAGAGTTTGGGTGTGCTGTGGGCCGAAGATCGACCGAGGCATGGTAGGGAGGTTTAAGATTGTCCCAGTTTAGTCTGTTATTATTTTCGTGGCTCTTTGGGTGGATAAACGGACGAAACGGCATGAACAGGGTGTCTCCGGGGCAAATCAGTGTGCTACAATCCACGGTTTTGGGGGTGGGCCCAGGGTCAAGGCATGTTATGGGCCGAAAATCGATTGAAACATGTCAGGGAGGTTGGGGATCATTACAGTATGGTCTGTTTAAATTTTTATGGCCATTTGTGTGGATAAATGGGCAAAACAATGCAAACGAGGTGTTTTTAAGCCAAATTATTATTCTATAGCCTATGGTTTTGGGGGTGGGCTCAGGGTTCGGGCGTGCTGTGGGCCGAAAATCGATCAGGGCATGCCAGAGAGGTTGGGGATCATTCCATTGTGATCCATTTAAATTTTTATGGCCATATGGGCGAACAAACGAGCGAAACATCGCAAATGGGGCATTTCTGGACCAAATCGGTCTGCTATAGCCCACGGTTTTGGGGGTGGGCCCGGGGTTCGAGTGTGCTGTGGGCTAAAAATTGAAGGGGTATGCCAGGGAGTTCGGTATTAATCCTAGTGTGGTCCATTTAAATTTTTGTGGCTATTTGGGTGGACAAACAGGCGAAACGGCACGAATAGGGCATTTTGGATCCAAATTGGTGTGGGCTCGGGGTTCGGATGTGCTGTAGACAAAAAATTAACTGTGGTTTTCCAGGGAGGTTGGGGATCATCCTAATGTGGTTTGTTTAAATTTTTGTGGCCATTTAGGTGGACAAATAGGCAAAACGACGTGAATGGGGCATTTTTGGGCCAAATTGGTGTGCTATAGAGCATGATTTTGAGCTTGGGCCTAGGGTCCGGGAGTGTTGTGGGCCAAAAATTGACCGAAGCATACCAGGGAGGTTGGGAATCATCTCAGTGTATTTTGATTAAATTTTTGTGGCTAATTTGGTGGACAAACAGGCAAAACAACACGTAAGAGGCATTTTCGGGGCAAATCAATGAGCTATAGCTCACGATTTTAGGGGTGGGCCTCGGGTTCAGGCGTACTATGGGTCAAAAATGGATTGGGGTATTCCAGGGAGGTTGGGGATTGTCCTAGTGTGGTCCGTTTAAATTTTCTTGGCTATTTGGTGGACAAATGGGCGAAAAGGTGTGAACGAGGCATTTTTGGGCCAAATCGGTGTGCTATAGCCCATGGTTTTGGGGGTGGGCATAGGGTCTGGGCATACTGTGGGCTGAAAATCAACTGGGGTGTGCTAAGGAGGTTGAGGATCATCCCAGTGTAGTCCGTTTAAATTTGTGTGGCCATGTGGGTGGAAAAATGGATGAAACGACGCAAACGGGGCATTTTTGGGCTAAATTGGTGTGCTATAGCCTACGGTTTTGAGGGTGGACCCGTGGACCGGGCATACTATAGGCCAAAAATTGATCGAGACATGCCTGGGAGATTGGGGATTGTCCCAGTGTGGTCCGTTCAAATTTTTGTAGCCATTTGGGTGGACAAACGGGCAAAATTGCACGAACGAAGCATTTTTAGGCTAAACCGGTGTGCTATAGCCCACTGTTTTGGGGGTGGGCCCGGGGTTCGAGCGTGTTGTGGGCTAAAACATGATTGGGGCTTGCTAAAGAGGTTAGAGATCATCCCAGTATGGTTCGTTTAATTTTTCATAGGTATTTGGGTGGACAAACGGGCAAAACGGCACGAACAGGGCATTTTTGGGCAAAATCGATGTGCTATAGCCCACATTTTTTGGGGTAGGCACGGGGTCCGGGCGTGCTGTGAGTCAAAAATTGACTGGGTCATGCCAAAGAGGTTGGGGATCATCCCAGTATGGTCCATTTAAATTTCCGTGGCTATTTAGGTGGACAAACGGGTGAAACAGTGCAAACGGGGCATTTTCGAGCCTAATCGGTGTGTTATGGCACACGATTTTAGGGGTGGACCCAGGGTCCAAGCGTGCTGTGGGTAGAAAATTGACTGGAGCATTCTAGGGAGGTTGGGGATCATCCCAGTGTTATCCGTTGAAATTTTCATGGTCATTTGGGTGGATAAATGGGCAAAACTATGCGAACGGGGCATTTTTGAGCCAAATCGATATGCTATTGCCCACGGTTTTAAGAGTGGCCCCGGTGTTCGAGCATACTATGGGGTAAAAATCGATCGAGGCATACCAAGGAGGTGGAGGATCATCCAAGTATAGTCCGTTTAAATTTTCGTGGCCATTTGGGTGGACAAACGGGGGAAACAGCATGAACGGGGTATTTTCGAGCCAAATCGGTGTGCTATAGCTCATGATTTTTGGGGTGGGCTCGGGGTTTGAATTTGTTGTGTGCCAAAAATTAACCAAAGCATTCTAGGGGGTTGGGGACATCCCAGTGTAGTCCGTTTAAATTTGTGTGGCCATTTGGGTGGACAAACGAGCAAAATAGGACGAAAGGGCATTTTTGGGCCAAATTGATGTGCTATAGCCCACGATTTTAAGGGTGGGCCCAGGGTTTGGGCGTGCTGTTGGCCAAAAATCAACTGGGGTATGCCAGAGGGATTGGGTATCATCTCAGTATGGTCCGTTTAAATTTTCGTTGCCATTTTGGTGGAAACAGGGAATTTTAAATGTTAAACCAAGAATTTTTGGGCCAAATCAGTGTGCTATGGCCCATGATTTTTGGGGTGTGCCTGGAGTCCGAACGTATAGTGGGCCGAAAATTGATCGAGGCATGCCAGGTAGGTTGAGGATCATCTCAGTGTAGTCCATTTAAATTTTCGTGGCCATTTTGGTGGAGAAACGGGTGAAATGGCGTGAACGGGGCATTTTTGGGCCAAATTGGTGTGCTATAGCCCACGGTTTTGGGGGTGGGCTTGGGCGTTCTGTGAGTCAAAAATCGATTAAGGCGTGCCTGGGAGGTTGAAGGGGGTCCCAGTGTGGTCCATTTAAATTTTTGTGGCCTTTTGGGTGACAAACAGGTAAAACAGTGCGAACGGGGCTTTTTTGGGCCAAATTAATGTTCTATAACCCACGGTTTTGGAGGTGGGCCCGGGGTCCGAGCGTACTGGGTGTCAAAAATTGATCGGGGCATGCCAGGGAGGTTGGGGATAGTCCTAATTTGGTCTGTTTAAATTTTTGTGGCCATTTGGGTGGATAAACGGTAAAACGGTGTGAATGGGACATTTTTGGGACAAATCGATATGCTATAGCCCACGGTTTTAGGTGTGGGCCTAGAGTTCAAGCATGTTGTGAGCCGAAAATTGATAGAGGCGTGGTAGGGAGGTTTAAGATTGTCCCAGTTTAGTTTGTTATTATTTTTGTGGCTCTTTGGGTGGACAAACAGATAAAACGGCGTGAACAGGGTGTCTCCGGGGCAAATCAGTATGCTACAATCCATGGTTTTGGGGGTGGGCCCAGGGTCCAGGCGTGCATTGGGTCCAAAATCGACTGGGACATGTCAGGGAGGTTGGGAATCATTACAGCATGGTCCGTTTAAATTTTTATGACCATTTGTGTGGATAAACGGGTAAAACGATGCAAACGAGGTACTTTTAAGCCAAATTATTGTTCTATAACACATGGTTTTGGGGGTAGACCCAGGGTTCGAGCGTGCTGTGGGCCAAAAATCGATCATAGCATGCCAGAGAGGTTGGAGATCATTCCATTGTGGTCTATTTCAATTGTTATGGCTATTTGGGTGAACAAACAAGCAAAACGGTGCAAACAGGGCATTTCTGGACCAAATCGGTCTGCTATAGCCCAAGGTTTTGGGGGTGGGCCCGGGGTTCGGGTGTGCTGTGGGATAAAAATTAAAGGGGTATGCCAGGGATTTCGAGGATCATCCAAATGTGGTCCGTTTAAATTTTTATGGCTATTTGGGTGGACAAATGGGCGAAACGGCACGAATAGGGCATTTTCAAGCCAAATCAGTGTGGGCTCAGGGTTCGGGTGTGCTGTAGACAAAAAATCAACCATGGTTTTCTAGGGAGGTTGGAAATTATCCCAATGTGGTTTTTTAAAATTTTTGTGGCTATTTTGGTGGACAAATGGGCGAAACGACGCGAATGGGGAATTTTCGGGCTAAATCGATGTGCTATAGGGCACGATTTTGAGCTTGGGCCTTGGGTCCGAGAGTGTTGTAGGCCAAAAATTGACCGGGGCATGCCAGGGAGGTTGGGAATCGTCCCAGTGTGTTCTAATTAAATTTTTGTGGCCAATGTGGTGGATAAATGGGCAAAACGGCACAAAAGAGGCATTTTCGAGGCAAATCGATGTGCTATAGCTCGGGCCCGAGGTTCGGGCGTGATGTGGGTCAAAAATGGATCGAGACATTCCAGAGAGGTTGGGGATCATCCTAGTGTGGTCCATTTAAATTTTTTTTGCCATTTGGTGGACAAATGAGCGAAAAGGTGCGAACAGGGCATTTTCAGGTCAAATCGGTGTGCTATAGCCCATGGTTTTGGGGGTGGGCATAGGGTCCGGGCATACTGTAGGCCAAAAATTGATCGAGGTCTGCTAGGGAGGTTGGGGATCATCCTAGTGTAGTTCTTTTAAATTTGGGTGGCCATTTGGGTGGAAAAATGGATGAAATAGTATGAACGGGGCATTTTTGTGCCAAATTGGTGTGCTATAGCCTACGGTTTTGAGGGTGGACCCGTGGAACGTGTGTGATATAGGCCAAAAATCGATTGGGATATGCCTGGGAGGTTGCGGATTGTCCCAGTATTGTCCGTTCAAATTTTCATAGCCATTTGAGTGGACAAACGGGCAAAACAGCGCAAACGAGGCCTTTTCAGGCCAAATCAGTGTGCTATAGCCCAAGATTTTGGGGGTAGGCCCTAGGTCCGGGTGTGTTGTTGGCAAAAAATTGACCAGGGCATGCCAGGGTGGTTGGGGATCATCCCAGTGTGGTCCGTTTAAATTTTTGTGGACATTTGGGTTGTCAAATGGGCGAAACAATGCGAATGGGGCATCTTCGAGCCAAATCGGTGGGCTACAACCCACGATTTTGAGGGTGGGCCTAGGGTTTAAGTGTGTTGTGGGCCAAAAATTGATTGAGGCATTCCAGGGAGGTTGGGGATCATCCAAGCGTTGTCCGTTTAAATTTTCATGGCCACTTGGGTGGACAAACAGGTGAAACAGCGTGAACGGGGCATTTTTGGGCAAAATCCGTGTGCTATAGCCCATGGTTTTGGGCCTGGGCCTGGGGTTCGGGAGTGCAATAGGCCCAAAATCGACTGGGATATGCCAGGGAGGTTGGGGATCATCCCAGTGTGGTCTTTTTAAATTTTTTGGCCATTTGGGAGGACAAACGGGCGAAATAAAGCAAACGGGGCATTTTAAAACCAAATCGGTTTGCTATAGCACACGATTTTAGGGGTGGGCCCGGGGTTCGGGCGTGCTGTGGGTCAAAAATTGATTGGGTCATGCCAGGGAGGTTGGGGATCATCCTAGTGTCATCCGTTTTAATTTTGTGGCCATTTGGGTGGGAAAATGGGTGAAACGACGCGAACGGGTCATTTTCAACCTAAATCAGTGTGTTATGCCCACAATTATGGGGGTGGGCCCGGGGTTCGGGCATGCTGTGGGATAAAAATTGACCGGTGCATTCTAGGGAGGTTTGGGATCATCCTTGTATAGTCCGTTCAAAATTTCGTGGCCATTTGGGTAGACAAACGAATAAAACGGTGCGAACGGGGAATTTTTGGGCCAAATCGGTGTCCTATGGACCATGATTTCATGGGTGGGCCTGACGTACGGGCGTATTGTGGGATGAAAATTGAACGAGGTATGGCAGGGAGGTTGGGGATCATCTCAGTGTAGTCCGTTTAAATTTTTGTGGCCATTTTGGAGAAGACACGGGTGAAATGGCGCGAACAGGGCATTTTTGGGCCAAATTGGTGTGCTATAGCCCACGGTTTTGGGGGTGGGCTTGGGCTTTCTGTGATTCAAAAATTGACCGAGGCATGCCTGGGAGGTTGGGGATGGTCCCAGTGTGGTCCATTTATTTTGTGGCCTTTTGGGTGACAAACGGGTAAAACAGCGCGAACGGGGCGTTTTTGGTCCAAATTAATGTGCTATAGCCCACGGTTTCGGGGGTGGGTCCGGGGTCCGAGCATGCTGGGTGTCAAAAATCGACTGGGGTATTCCAGGGAGGTTGCGGATAGTCCCAATTTGGTCCGTTTAAATTTTCATGGCCATTTGGGTGGATAAACGGCAAAACGGCATGAACGGGGCATTTTTGGGACAAATCGATGTGCTATAGCCCATGATTTTTGGGATGGGCCCAGAGTTCAGGCGTACTGTAGGCCGAAGATCGACCGAGCATGGTAGGAAGGTTTGAGATTGTCCCAGTTTAATCTGTTATTATTTTCGTGGCTATTTCGGTAGACAAACGGATGAAACGGCGCGAACAGGGTGTCTCCGGGGCAAATCAGTGTGCTGCAATCCACGGTTTTGCGGTGGGCCAAGGGTCCAGGCGTACTGTGGGTGAAAAATTGACCTGGACATGTCAGGGAGGTTGGAGATCGTTCCAGTATGGTCCGTTTAAATTTTTTTGTCCATTTGTGTGGATAAACGGGAAAAACAATGTGAACGGGGTATTTTTAAGCCAAATCATTGTGCTATAGCCCACGGTTTTGGGGGTGGGCTCAGGGTTCGGGTGTGCTGTGGGCCGAAAATCGATCAAGGCATGCCAGAGAGGTTGGGGATCATTCCATTGTGGTTTGTTTAAATTTTTATGGCTATTTAGGTGAACAAACGAGCAAAACGGCGCGATCAGGGCATTTCTGGACTAAATCGATATGCTATAGCCCACGGTTTTGGGGGTGGGCCTGGGGTTTGGGTGTGTTGTGGGTTGAAAATTGATATGGCATGCCAGGGAGTTTGGGGATCATCCCAGTGTGGTTCGTTTAAATTTTTGTGGCTATTTGGGTGAACAAATGGGAGAAACGACGCGAATAGGGCATTTTTGAGCCAAATCGATGTGGGATTGGGGTTCGGGCGTTCTGTAGATAAAAAATTGATCGTGGTTTACCAGGGAGGTTGGGGATCATCCCAATGTGTTTTTTTTTTTAATTTTTGTAGCCATTTGAGTGGACAAATGGGAAAAACGATGCGAATGGGGCATATTTTGGCCAAATCGGGGTGCTACAGAGCACGATTGTGAGCTTCGGCCTGGGGTCCAGGAGTGTTGTGGGCCAAAAATTGATTGGGGCATGCCAGGGAGGTTGGGAATCATCCCAGTGTGTTCTGATTAAATTTTTGTGGCCAATTTGGTGGGCAAACGGGCAAAACGGCACGAAAGAGGCATTTTCGGGGTAAATTGGTGTGCTATAGCTCATGGTTTTGGGGGTGGGCCCGGGGTTCGGGCGTGCTGTGGGTCAAAAATGGATCGGGGTATTCTAGGGAGGTTGGTGATCATTCTAGTATGGTCCGTTTAAATTTTCTTGGCTATTTGGTGGATAAATGGGCGAAAAGTTGCGAACGGGGCATTTTCGAGCCAAATCGGTGTGCTATAGCCCATGGTTTTGTGGGTGGGCACAGGGTCCGGGCATAATGTGGGCCAAAAATTGACCATGGCGTGCTAGAGAGGTTGGGGATCATCCCAGTGTAGTTCGTTTAAATTTGTGTGGCCATTTGGGTTGGAAAATGGATGAAACAGGGCGAACAGGGCATTTTTGGGCCAAATTGGTGTACTATAGCCTACGGTTTTGAGGGTGGGCCCATGGACCGGGTATGCTGTAGGCGAAAAATCGATCGGGACATGCTTGGGAGGTTGGGGATTATCCCAGCGTGGTCCGTTCAAATTTTCGCAGCGATTTGGGTGGACAAACGGGCAAAACGGCACAAACGGGGTCTTTTCAGGCTAAATCGGTGTGCTATAGCTCGAGGTTTTGGGGGCAGGCCCTAGGTCCGGGCATGCTATCGGCAAAAAATTGACCGGGGCGTGCCAGGGTGGTTGGAGATCATCCTAGTGTGGTCCTTTTAAATTTTCGTGGATATTTGAGTTGTCAAATGGGCAAAACGACGCGAATGGGGCATCTTTGGGACAAATCGGTGGCCTTCAACCCACGATTTCGAGGGTAAGCCTAGGGTTTGGGTGTGCTGTGCGCCAAAAATTGATCGGGGCATGCAAGGGAGGTTGGGAATCATCCCAGCATAGTCTATTTAAATTTTCATGGCCACTTGGGTGGACAAACAGGTGAAATGACGCGAATGGGGCATTTTGGGGCAAAATCGATGTGCTATAGCCCACGGTTTTGGGCCTGGGTCTGGGGTTCGGGCGTTATATGGGCTAAAAATCAATTGGGGTATCCCAGGGAGGTTGGGGATCATTCCAGTATGGTCCGTTTAAATTTTTGTGGCTATTTTGGAGGATAAACAAGCGAAATAAAGCAAACAAGGCATTTTAAAATCAAATCGGTTTGCTATATCACACGATTTTGGGGGTGGGCTCGGAGTCCAGGCGTGTTGTGGGTCAAAAATCGATCGGCTCATGTCAGAGAGGTTGGGGATCATTCAGGGAGGTTGGGCATCATCCCAATGTCATCCATTTTAATTTTTGTGGCTATTTGGGTGGAAAAATTGGTGAAACAACGCGAACGGGTCATTTTCAACCTAAATCGCTATGTTATGCCCACAGTTTTGGGGTGGGCTTGGGATTAGGGCATGCTGTGGGCTAAAAATTGACCGGGGCATGCCAGGGAGGTTTGGGATCATCCCTGTATAGTCCGTTCAAATTTTCCTGGCTATTTGGGTGGACAAACGAATGAAACGGCACGAACAGGGAATTTTCGGGGTAAATCGTTGTGCTATTGCCAATGATTTTAGGGGTGGGCCCGAGATTCGGGTGTTCTGCAGGTCAAAAATCTATTGGGGTACGCCAGGGAGTTAGGGATCATCCAAGTATGGTTCATTTAAATTTTCGTGGCCATTTGGGTGGACAAACGGGTGTAACGATGTGAACGGTGCATTTTTGCGCCAAATTAGTGTGCTATAGCCCACGATTTTGGTGGTGGGCCCATGGTCCGGGTGTGTTGTGGGCCAAAATTGACCGAGGAATACCAAGGAGGTTGGGGATCATCCCAGTATGGTCCGTTTAAATTTTATAAGCCATTTGGGTGGACAAATGGGCGAAACAGCGTAAATTGGGAATTTTCAAGCAAAATCGGTGTGCTATAGCCTACGGTTTTGGGGGTGGGTTGGGGTTCGGGTGTACTTTGGGCTGAAAATTGATCAGGGCATCCCAGGGAGGTTGGATATTATCCCAGTATGGTTCGTTTAAATTTTTGTGGCTATTTGGGTCGATAAATGAATGAAATGGTGCAAACGAGGCATTTTAGGGCCAAATCGGTATGTTATAGCCCACGGTTTTGGGTGTGGGCAAGGGGTCTAGGAGTGCTGTGTGCCAAAAATTGTTCGAGGTATTCCAGGGAGGTTGGGGATCATCCCAGTGTGGTCCATTTAAATTTTTGTAGCCATTTGGGTGGACAAACGAGTGAAACGACACGAACGAAGCATTGTTGGGCCTAATCGGTATGCTATATCCTATGGTTTTGGCAGTGGGCCCGGGATTCGAATGTGTTGTACGCCAAAAATTGATTGGGCCATGCCAGGGAGATTCGGGATCATCCCAGTGTGATCTGTTTAAATTTTCGTGGCCATTTGGGTGGACAAACGGGTGAAATGGCGTGAACAGGGAATTTTCAGACCAAATCGGTGTGCTATAGCCCACGGTTTCGGGGGTGGGCCTAGGGTCCAGGCGTGCTGTGTGCCAAAAATTGACCGAGGCATGCCAGGGAGGTTGGAAATCTTCCCAGTGTGGTCCATTTAATTTTTGCTGCCATTTGGATGAAATAACAGGCGAAACGATTCAAATGGGGCATTTTTTAGGTAAAATCGATGTGCTATAGCCCATGATTTCTGGGGTGGGAATGGGCTTCGAGCGTCCTGTCGGTCGAAAATCAATCGGGGCGTGCCAGGGAGGTTAGGGATCATCCCAGTATGGTCCGTTTAAATTTTCGTGGCCATTTGGGTGGACACACAGGCAAAACGG
>NW_025848330.1:17577-27154 GCF_002878395.1 Capsicum annuum | reverse complement strand
AGCGAAAAATCAAACGGGGTATGCCAGAGAGGTTTGGTATCATCCCATTTTGGTCTGTTTAAATTTTTTCGGCCATTTGGGTGGATAGATGGGCAAAACGGCACAAACGGGGCCTTTTCGAGACAAATTGGTGTGCTATAGCCTACGGTTTTGGGGGTGGGCCCAGGGTTCGAGAGTGATGTGGGCCAAAAATTGATCCGGTCATGATAGGTAGGTTAAGCATCATTTTAGTGTTTCCCGTTTAAACTATCAGAGCTATTTGGATGGACAAATGGGAGAAACGGCACAAAAGGGGCATTTTGTGCTATAACCTGCAGTTTCAGGGGTGGGCCTAGGGTCCATTCATTTTATGGGCTGAAAATCAGTCGAGGCGTGCCAGGGGGGTTGAGGATCATCCCAGTATGGTCCATTTAATTTTTTGTGGCAATTTAGGTTTATGAACAGGAGAAACGGCACGAACGAGCCGTTTTCACGCTAAATCAGTGTGCAATAGCCCACGATTTGGGGGTGGGCCCGGGGTTCGAGTGTGTTGTGGGCCAAAAATTGATTGGAAAGTGTCAGGGAGGTCAGTATCATCCCAGTATGGTCTTTTTAATTTGTCATGGCCATTTGGGAGGACAAACGGGTGAAACGATGCGAATAGGGCATTTTCGGGCAAAATTGGTGTGTTATAGCCCAAATTTTTGGGCGTGGACCCTTGGTCCGAGCATACTGTGGGTCGAAAATTTATTGGGGTATGACAGGGTTGTTGGGATCATCCCATTGTTGTCTGTTTAAATTTTCGTGGCCATTTGGGAGGACAAAAGGGAAAAACAGCATGAACGGTGCATTTTCGAGCCAAACCGATGAGTCATAGCCCACGTTTTTGGGGGTGGGATCGGGGTTTGAGCAAGGTTAGGGATTATTCCAGTTTGGTCTGTTTAAATTTTCATGGCTATTTAGGTGGACAAACAGGTGAAATAACACGAACGGGGCATTTTTGAGCCAAATCGGTGTGCTATAGCCCATGGGTTCAGGGGTAGGCTCGGGTTTCGGGTGTGTTTTGGGCCAAAAATAAACCGAGGCATTCCAGGGAAGTTGGGGATCATCCCAGTATGGTTCGTTTAAATTTTCATGGTCATTTGGGTGGACAAAAGGGCAAAATAGAGCAAATGGAGCATTTTTGGGCCAAATCAACGTGCTATAGCCCACGGTTTTGGGGATGGGAACGGGGTTCGAGCATGTTGTGGGATAAAAATTAACCAAAGCATGTCCGGGAGATTGAGGATCATCCCATTACAATCCATATAAATTTTCATGGCCATTTAGAAGGACAAACGGGCAAAACGGGTCGAACGGGGCATTTTCATGCCAAATCGGTGTGCTATAGCCCATGGTTTTGGGAGTGCATTCGGGTCCAAGCTTGATATGGGATTAATATCGATCAGGGCTTGCCAGGGAGGTTGGGGATCATCCCAGTTTGGTTCGTTTATTTTTTCATGGCCATTTGGGTGGACAAACGGGTGAAACGGTGTAAACGTGGTATTTTCGGGCAAAATCGGTGTGCTATAACCCACGGTTTCAGGGGTGGGTCTGGGGTTCGAGCATGTTGTGGGCCGAAAATTGACCAGGGCATGTCAGGCAGGTTGGGGATCATCCCAGTTTAGTCTGTTTAAATTTTCGAGGCCATTTGGGTGAACAAATGAGCAAAACAGCATTAATGGGGCATTTTTGGGCCAAATCAGTGTGCTATAGCCCACGATTATGGGGGTGGGCCAGTGGTCCGAGCGTGCTGTGAGGTAAAAATCAAACAGGGAATGCCAGGGAGGTAGGGGATCATCCCAGTGTGGTCCGTTTAAATTTTCGTTGCCATTTGGGTTAACAAACGAGCGAAATAACATGAATGGGAAACTTTTGGGCCAAATCAGTGTGCTATAGCCCACGATTTTGGGGGTGGGCCCATGGTTCGGGCGTGATGTGCGCGAAAGATCAAACGGGGCATGCCAGAGAGGTTCGGTATTATCCCAGTGTGGTGCATTTAAATTTTTGTGGCCATTTGGGTGGACAAACGGGCAAAACGGCACAAATAGGGCCTTTTCGAGATAAATCGGTATGCTATAACCCATGGTTTTGGGGGTGGGCCCGAGGTTCGAGCGTGTTGTGGGCCAAAAATCGATCGGGTCATGTCAGGGAGGTTGAGGATCGTCTCAGTGTTTCCCGTTTAAATTTTCATAGCCATTTGGATGGACAAATGGGCGAAACGGCACAAATGGGGCATTTTCGGGCTAAATTGGTGTGCTATAACCTACAGTTTTAGGGGTGGGCCTAGGGTCCGTGTATTTTATGGGGTAAAAATCAATCGAGGCATGCCAGGGGGGTTGAGGATCGTCCTAGTATTGTCCATTTAATTTTTTGTGGTCATTTAGGTTTACAAATAGGGGAAACGGCAGGAACGAGACATTTTCATGCTAAATCGGTGTGCAATAGCCCACAGTTTAGGGGTGGGCCCGAGGTCCGAGTATACTGTGGGCCAAAAATTGATTGGTACGTGTTAGGGAGGTTGGGGATCATCTCAGTATGGTCCGTTTAATTTATCATGGCCATTTGGGAGGATAATCAGGAGAAACGGTGCGAACGGGGCATTTTCGGGCAAAATTAGTGTGCTATAGCCCACAGTTTTTGGGTTGGCCCTTGGTCCGGGCGTACTGTGGGACAAAAATCGACCGGGGTATTCCAGGGTGGTTGGGATCATCCCATTGTTGTCTGTTTAAATTCTTTTGGCCATTTAGGTGGACAAAAGGGAAAAACGATGTGAACGGCGTATTTTCAAGCCGAATCGGTGAGCTATAGCCCATGGTTTTGGGGGTGGGATCGGGGTTCGAGTGAAGTTAGGGATAATTCCAGTTTGGTCCGTTTAAATTTTTGTGGATATTTGGGTGGACAAACGGGTGAAACGACGCAAACGGGGCATTTTTGGGCCAAATCGATGCGCTATTACCCACGAGTTCAGGGGTAGGCTCATGTTCTGGGTGTGCTATGGGCTGAAAATCATCCGACGCATGCCAGGGAGGTTGGGGATCATACCAGTATGGTTCTTTTAAATTTTCATGGTCATTTGGGTGGACAAAAGTGCAAAACAGAGCAAATGGAGCATTTTTGGGCCAAATCAACGTGCTATAGCCCACGGTTTCGCGGATGAGCCCATGGTTCGAGCATGTTGTAGGCCAAAAATTAACCGAAGCATGCCTAGGAGATAGAGGATCTTCCCAGTATAGTCCATATAAATTTTTATGGCCATTTGGGTGGACAAACGGGTAAAACGGCACGAACGGGGCATTTTCATGCCAAATTAGTGTGCTATAGCCCACAGTTTCGGGAGTGGGTTTGGGTTTCGGTCTTTCTATGGGCTTAATATTGATCGTGGCATACTAGGGAGGTTGGTGATCGTCCCAGTGTGGTCCATTTAAATTTTTGTGGCCATTTGGGTAGACAAATGGGCAAAACCGCATGAATGTGGTATTTTCGGGCAAAATTGGTGTGCTATAACCCACGGTTTTAGGGGTGGGTTTGGGGTTCGAGCGTGCTGTGGGCCAAAAATTGACCAGGGCATGCGAGGGAGGTAAGGGATCATCCCAGTTTGGTTCATTTATTTTTTTGTGTCTATTTGGGTGGACAAACGGGCGAAACAGTGTGAACGTGGTATTTTAAGGCAAAATCGGTGCGCTATAACACACAGTTTCAGGGGTGGGTCTGGGGTTCGAGCGTTCTGTGGGCCAAAAATAGACCAGGTCATGCCAGGGAGGTTTGGGATCATCCCAGTTTGGTCCATTTAAATTTTACTAGCCATTTGGTGAAGAAACCAGCGAAACGGCATGAACGGGGCATTTTTGGGCCAAATTAGTGTGCTATAGCCCACGATTTTGGGAGTGGGCCCGTGGTTCCGGCGTGCTGTGAGCTAAAAATCAAACGGGGCATGCCAGAGAGGTTGGGGATCATCCCAGTGTGGTCCGTTTAAGTTTTCATGGCTCTTTGGGTGGACAAACGGGCAAAACGGCGCCAAATTGGTATTTTCGGGCAAAATCGTTGTGCTATAACCCACGATTTCGGGGGTGGGTCCGGGGTCCGAGCGTGCTGTGGGCCGAAAATTGACCAGGGCATGCCAGGGAGGTTAAGGATCATCACAGATTGGTACGTTTAAATTTTTGTGGCCATTTGGCTGAACAAACGAGTGAAATGGCATGAACGGGGCATTTTCAGGCTAAATCAGTGTGCTATAGCCCATAGTTTTGGGGGTGGGCCCGTGGTCCAGGTATGATGAGAGAAAAATATCAAACGAGGCGTGCTAGAGAGGTTTAGTATCATCCCAGTGTTGTCCGTATAAATTTTTGTGGCCATTTGGGTGGACAAACGGGCAAAATGGCACGAACGAGGCCTTTTAAAAACAAATCGGTGTGCTATAGCCCATAATTTTTGGGGTGGGCTCGGGGTTCGAGCGTGCTGTGGGCCAAAAATTTATCGAGACATGCTAGGGAGGTTGAGAATCATCCCAGTGTTACCCGTTTAAATTTTCGTATCCATTTGGATGGACAAATGGGCAAAACGGCACAAACGGGGCATTTTCGGGCTAAATTGGTGTGCTATAACCTGCGGTTTTGGGGGTGGGCCTAGGGTCCGTGCATTTTATGGGCAGAAAATAAACCGAAGCGTGCCAGGAGGGTTGAGGATCGTCCCAGTGTGTTCCATTTAATTTTTTGTGGCTATTTAGGTATACAAACGGGGGAAACAGCATGAACGGGGCATTTTCACGCCAAATCGATGTGCAATAGCCCATGGTTTAGGGGATGAGCTTGGGGTCCGAGTGAGCTATGGACCAAAAATTGATCGAGACATGTCAGGGAGGTTGGGGATCATCCCAGTATGGTCCGTTTAATTTGTCATGGCCATTTGGGAGGATAAACAGGCAAAACGATGCGAACGAGGAATTTTCGGGCAAAATTGGTGTGCTATAGCCCACATTTTTGGGGGTGGGCCCAGGGTCAGGGTGTGCTGTGGGCTGAAAATTGATCGGGGTGTGACATGAAGGTTGGGGATCTTTCCAGTATTGTCCGTTTAATTTTTTGTGGCCATTTGGGTGGACAAACTGGCGAAACAAAGCGAACGTGGAATTTTTGGGCCAAATCCACGCTATCGTCCACGGTTATAGGGGTGGGCTCGGGGTCCAAGGGTGCTGTTGGCCCAAAATTGACCGGGGCATGCCACGGAGGTTGGGTATCATACCAGTGTGTTTCATTTAAATTTTAGAGGCAATTTGGGTAGACAAACGGGTGAAACAGGGCAACGGGGCATTTCCGAGCCAAATCAATGTGCTATAACCCACGGTTTTGGGGGTGAACCCGTGGTCCGGGTGTGCTGTGGGCCAAAAATCAAATGGGGCATGCCAGGGAGGTTGGGGATTATCCCAATGTGGTCCATTTATATTTTCATGGTTATTTGGGTGGACAAACCAGCAAAACGACATGAACGGGGCATTTTTGAGACAAATCGGTGTGCTATAGCCCATGGTTTTGGGGGTAGGCACGGGGTCCGAGTGTGTTATTGGCCTAAATTTGACCGGGGCATGCCATGGAGGTTGGGGATCATCTCAGTGTGGTCCGTTTAAATTTTTGTGGCAATTTTGGTGGACAAACGGGCGAAACGAGGTGAAGGCGGCATTTTTGGGCCAAACGAGTGTGATATAGCCCACTGTTTCGGGGGTGAGCCCGTGGTCTGGGTGTGTTGTCATCTAAAAATCGAATAGGGAATGTCAGGGAGGTTGGGAATCATTATAGTGTAGTTCATTTATATTTTCATAGCAATTTCGGTGTGCAAAAGGGCAAAACAGCTCCAACGGGGCCTTTTCAAGATAAATCGTTGTGCTATAGCCCATGGTTTGGGGGTAGGCCTGGGTTCCAGGCGTGCTGTGGTCCAAAAATCAACTGAGGCATGCCAGGGAGGTTGGGGATCATCCCAGTATAATTCATTTAAATTTTCATGGCCATTTGGGTGGACAAAAGGGCAAAACAGAGCAAATGTCGCATTTTCGGGCGAAATCAATGTGCTATAGCCCACGATTTCAGGGGTGGGCCCGGGGTCCAGGCATGTTGTTGGCCAAAAATCGACCGAGGCATGCCTGGGAGGTTGAGTATCATCCTAGTATGGTCCGTATAAATTTTCATGCCCATTTTGGTGGACAAACGGGAGAAACGATACGAACAGGGCATTTTCATGCGAAATCGGTGTCCTATAGCCCACGGTTTTGGGGGTGGGTTTGGGGTCCAGGCTTGTTGTGAACCGAATATCAATCGGGGCATGCCTGAGAGATTGGTGATCATCTCAGTATGGTCTATTTAAATTTTTGTGGCCATTTGGGTGGACAAATGGGAGAAACGGCGCGAACGGGGCATTTTCGGGCCAAAACAATGTGTATAGCCCACGGTTTCGGGGGTGGACCTATGGTCCGAGCGTGCTGTGGGCGAAAAATTGAACGAGGCAAGCAAGGGAGGTTAGGGATCATCCCAGTGTAGTCTATTTAAATTTTCATCGCCATTTGGGTGGACAAACGGGAGAAACGGCGCGAATGTGGCCTTTTTCGAGATAAATCGGTGTGCTATAGCCCACGATTTTGAGGGTGGTCCTGGGATCCAAGCGTGGTGTGGTCCAAATATTGATTGGGACATTCCAGGGAGGTTGGGTATCATCCCAGTATGGCCCGTTTAAATTTTTGTAGCTATTTGAATGAACAAACGGGCGAAACGGCGTGAATAAGGTATTTTCAAGACAAATCGGTGCGCTATAACCTGCGGTTTTGGGGTGGGCCCAGGGTCCATGCATGTTGTGGGCTGAAAATTGACCGGGGCATACCAGGCTAGTTAAGGATCATCCTAGTGTGGTCCATTTAATTTTTTGTGGCCATTTAGGTGGACAAACAGGCGAAACAGCACGAACCGGGCATTTTGAGGCCAAATCGGTGAGCTATTGCCCACGGTTTCGGGGGTTGGCCTCGGATTTAAGCATGCTGTGGGAAAAAAATTGATCGAGGCATGCCAAGGATATTGGAGATCATCCCAGTATAGTGTCACACCTCAAATCCTATTGGGGCGGACTGGCACCCGTAACCGAGGATGCCCGGCAGAACCAACTCATAACTTTATACTTCCAATGCATATCTCTATGACAACCCGAAATTCGGATAGCATCATGTCGCATATAAAAGGAAATAATCACCTATATAAGCTCGAGCACACATATATATGTATATACAATACTTGGCCATTGGAGCCATCACGTCTATTAACAAAACACCACCTTGACTGTACATTAGGTCTACAAAGCTTCTAGAGAATACACACAGTTTAACTAAGGTCGGGACACACCCTGCCATATAACTAACTTCTATACCATACCAAAAGTGACTGGATATGACACGAAAAGCCTCGAAGCAAACTAGAGCTCACCAAAACCAGCTAGATATCCTGGCTCCTACTTGTGCGGTGTATGAGCTGAGGTACCTGTGCCTGCATCTTGAAATGCAGGTCCCCCGTAGGGGACGTCAGTACAAAATATGTACTGAGTATGTAAAGTTGTAGATAATCACATATGATATAGGAGTTCAATAGAAATCAGAAACAAGTGAATAAATCGTAATAAGAGTGGACCACACTTACTAGAACTTGTGACAACCTGTACATTGTATTTATTCAATCACTTTACCTTCGTTCTTATCATCTTTGTAATCATTACTGTACTGTACTGTGACCATTAGGCTGCCTCCAGTACATATCAACTGGGATCGACCCATTATAGGCTTATGCCCCTGGGATACCACCCATAAACACATAAATAGGAATCGACCCATGATAGGCTTATGCCCCTGGGATACCACCCGATAAGAGAGAACTTCCATCACTTAGTTCAATTAATCTTTGAGATTGTTATTTCGGTCGCCACCGTATTTTTGATACTTTGAAATAATGATAAATCAATAAGAGATATATAAATAGACCATCAATGCAATAACAATGAAGTAAGAACTCATTGGCACAACAATGAAGTATTTTGGAGTCATCAATGCCATAACAATGAAGTAGGAACTTATTGGTATACCAATGAAACGTTTTGGAGTCATTAATAGCACATGGATCTTGTTTGAGTAACCGGATACCTTCTGACATTCATTAGTGCAATAAACATGTAAGATTTGGAAAACATGTAAGTATTGGAATGTTTTGACATCTTGTAGGGTGGAAACAAGTTCCTTGGTAACGTAGGACATCATACAAAACCATTATGGATCACATGTTGTTGAATAACTTTGGAAACTTTCTTAATAGAACAATTGTTCACTTTCATGCAAAAGACATGGTATAGAGTATGCTTTACATACCTGACTGTCAACCTTCAATACTAGTCCCAAATGGACTTCCCGTCTTTCTGGATTACTTATCTACAATGAACATATATAGAAATCTAGTATTAGCAACCAAACATCACAATTCAATTATTTGAATTCACCAAACTAGTGGTTAAATAGTAAGCCTTAATTACACCATAAAGGGTGTCACCTTAACCCTATTATACTCCAATTACATTCATATGTCATGCATATTGAAACAACATCCTCCAATATCAAGTTTGGATTCATTTATCCTTCCAACCAATCCATTAAACCAAATTGAGCCATAGACATAAATAATCATCAATTCAATAGTATATCACTATATCCACCTTCCATAACTCAATTACCATATCCACCTTCCACAATTCGATACAACCAAACCATGCAAAATAGTCCATAACCCTATTTCCATCACCTTTCAATAACATCCAATACATATAATCCTCTATCTTACATATACATATGGAAAAGAACAAAGGCAAACAATACTCATACCTTAGAATTCACCTCTTAATTATGAAATCCTATTTGCACAAATAATAGGTTCCGTTCGAAGCTCTCGAGATGACAAACGCAGTTGTCGGATTACTTATAAATAAAATAAAAAATTAATTCCATATAAATAAGACCAATACACGTACTTTAATACGCCAATACACGTACTTGAATATGGGGTGTTACATCCTTCCCCCCTTTAGGACATTCTTCCTCGAATGTGAGCGTAGTTATTTAACCGAAACAAGTTCAAGTCCATCATTAATATTCACATCATCACATAAATACTATGCATATAAAAAAAACTTACTTGTTAATGTTCTAACTCTGTTTCTTGAACTTTCTCTTCATCTTTGAACAAATGAGGGTACTTAGATTTCATTGCTTCCTCAGCTTCCCATGTAATCTCTTCCCTTGACGATTTCTTCAACTTACTTTCACAGATGCTATCTCTTTATTCCTCATCTTCTTAACTTGGCGATCTAGAATAGCAATAGTCACTTCCTCATAGGTAAGATCTTCCGCAACTTGAATATCCTTAGTAGAAGTGATATGTGATGGATCTCCGATGCACTTTTGAAGCATTGACACATGAAATACCGGATGTACTGATGAGAGCTCTTGGGGTAGCACGAATTCATATGCAACTTGTCCAAACCTTCAAGTGAT
>NW_025848330.1:0-14577 GCF_002878395.1 Capsicum annuum | reverse complement strand
TGAGGATCATCCAAGTGTGGTCTGTTTAAATTTTCGTGTCCATTTGGGTGGACAAACGGGCAAAACGACGAACGAGGTATTTTCGGGTTAAATCTGTATGTTATAGCCCACGATTTTGGGTGTGGCCGCAGGGTTCAGGTGTTTTGTTAGCCTAAAATTGACTGGGGCATGCCTGGGAGGTTGAGGATCATCCTAGTATAGTCTGTTTAATTTTCATGGCCATTTGGGTGGACAAACAAGCAAAATGGTGCGAACGAGGCATTTTAGGCAAAATCGATGTGCTATAGCCCACGATTTTGGGGGTGGGCCTAGGCTCTGGGTATACTGTAGGCTGAAAATCGACTGTGATATGACATGGAGGTTAGGGATCATTTCAGTATGGTCCGTTTAATTTTTCACGGCCATTTGGATGGACTAACGGGTGGAACGGATGAATGGGGTGTTTCCGGGCAAAATCAGTGTGCTATAGCCCACATTTTTAAGGGTGGGCTCAGGGTCCGAGCATTTTGTGGTCCAAAAATTGACCGGGGTGTGCCAGGAAGGTTGGAGATCGTCTTAGTGTGGTCCATTTAATTTTTTCTGTCTACTTGGGTGGAAAAAGAAGCGTAACGGCGCTAACGGGGCATTTTTAGGCCAAATCAGTGTGCTATATCCCACAATTTTTATGATGGGCTCGAGGTCCGAGCTTGCAGTGGGCTGAGAATTGACCTGGGTGAGCCAGGGAGGTTGATGATTGTCCCAGAATGGTCCGTTTAATTTTTTGTGGCCATTTGGGTGGACAAACGGGCAAAACAGCGAAAACGAGGTGCTTTCGCGGCAAATTGGTGTGTGTTATAGCCCACGTTTTGGGGTTGAGCCCAGGGTCCAGGCGTGTTATCAACCAAAAATCTGTCGGGGCATGGCAGGGAGGTTAGAGATCATCCTAGTGTGGTCCGTTTAAATTTTGGCTTCCATTTGGGTGGTAAAACGGGCGAAACAGCGCGCATAGATTATTTTCGGGCAAAATTGGTGTACTATGGCCCACAGTTTTGGGGGTAGACCCAGGGTCCGGGTGTACTATGGGCTGAAAATTGACCGAGGCGTACCAGGGAGGTTGGGAATTATCCCAGTGTGGTCCGTTTAAATTTTTGTGGCCATTTGGATGGACAAACAAGTGAAACGACGTTAATGGGGCATTTTCGGGCCAAATCAATGTGCTATAGCGCACGGTTTTGGGGGGATGGGCCTGAGGTACGGGTATGCAGTTGGCTGAAAATTGTCTTGGATGTGCCAGAGAGGTTGCGGATCATCCCAGTGTGTTCCGTTTAGTTTTTTGTGGCCATTTGGGTAGACAAACGGGTGAAATAGCGTAAACGGGGCATTTTTGGGATAAATCGATGTGCTATAGCCTATGGTTTCGGGGATGGCCCTAGGATCCGAATGTGCTGTGGGACAAAAATCGATCAGGGCATGACAGGGAGGTTGAGGATTATCCCAGTGTGGTCCGTTTAAATTTTTGTGACCATTTCAGTGGACAAACGGGCAAAACGGCGTGAATGAAGCATTTTCGGGTCAAATCGGTATGCTTTAGCCTACGATTTCGGGGGTGGACCCGGTGTCGGGGCCTTCTGTAGACCAAAAATAAACTGGGGCATGCCAGTGAGGTTGGGGATCATCCCAGAGTAGTCCATTTAAATTTTTATCGTCATTTGGGTGGACAAACGGGCGAAACAGAGCGAACAGAGCATTTTTGGGCCAAATTGGTGTGCTATAGCCCATGGTTTTTGGGGTGGGCCTAGGGTTTTGGCGTGCTATTTAGGTGGAAAAATGGACGAAACGATGCGAATGGGGTATTTTTGGGCCAAATCGGCGTATTATAGTCAACGATTTTGGGGGTGGGCCTGGGTCCGGGTGTTCTATGGGCCAAAAATTGACCTGGGCAGCCAAGGAGGTTGGGGATCGCCCCAGTATAGTTCTTTTAATTTTTCATGGCCATTTTAGTGGACAAAGGGCCGAAACGGCACGAACGGGGCAGTTTTGGGTCAAATCGATATGCTATAGCCCACAATTTTGGGGATGGGCCAGGGGTCTGAGCATGTTGTGGGCCAAAAATCAGCCAGGGCTTACCAGGGAGGTTGAGGCTCATCCCATTATGGTCCCTTTAAATTTTCATGGCCATTTGGGTGGACAAATAGGCAAAATAGCACGAACGGGGCATTTTCGGGGCATATCAGAATGTTATAGCCTACAATTTTGGGGGTGGGCCCGGGGTTCGGGTGTTCTATGGGATGTAAATTGATCGAGGCATGCCAAGGAGGTTGGGGATCATCCCAGTGTGGTCTATTTAATTTCTCATGGCCATTTGTGTGGACAAACGAGTGAAACGGCGTGAACAGGGCATTTTCAGGCCAAATCGGTGTGCTATAGCCCACAGTTTTGGGGTTGCGATCGGGGTCCGGGCATGCTGTGGTCTGAAAATCGACAGAGTCATTTTAGGGATATTGAGGATCATCCCAGTTGGTCCGTTTAAATTTTGTGGCCATTTGGGTGGACAAACAGGCAAAATAACGCGAACGGGGTGTTTTCAAGCAAAACCACTGTGTTATAACCCACGATTTTGGGGGTGGTCCCAGGTTTCGGGCATTTTGTGGGTCAAAAATTGACCGAGGTATGCCAAAGAGGCTGAGGATCATCCCAGTGCTCTGTCTAACTATTTGTGGCATTTGGGTGGACAAACGGGTGAAAAGGTGCAAACGGGGTATTTTTGGGCCAAATTGGTTTGCTATAGCACACGGTTTCAGTGGTGGACCTAAGGTTCGGGCATTTTTCGGTCCAAAAATAGATAGGGGCATGCCAAGAGGGTTGAGGATCATCCCAATGTGGTCCGTTAAACTTTTCGTGGCCATTAAGATGGAAAAACGGGCAAAATAGCATGAACGGAGCATTTTTGGGCCAAATCGGTGTGCTATAGCCCACGGTTTAGGGGGTGGGCTCGGGGTTCGAGTGAGCTATGGCCAAAAATTGATCGAGGCATGCCAGGGAGGTTGGGTATCATCCCAGTATGGTTCGTTTAATTTTTCATTGCCATTTGGGTTGACAAATAGACAAAACGGCGCGAACGGGGCATTTTCATGCCAAATCGGTGTGCTATAGCCCACGGTTTTGGAGGTGAGTTCGGGGTCCGGGCTTGCTATGGTCTGAATATCAATCGGGGCATACCAGGGAGGTTGGGGATCATCCCAGTATGGTCTGTTTAAATTTTCATGGCCATTTGGGTGGACAAATGGTTGAAACGACGCGAACGTGGTATTTTCAGTAAAAATCATTGTGCTATAACCCACAGTTTTGGAGGTGGTTCTGGGGTACAAGCGGGTTGTGGGCCAAAAATTGACCAGGGCATGCCAGGGAGGTTGGGAATCATCCCAGTTTGGTCCGTTTAAATTTTCAAGGCTATTTGGGTGAACAAATGAGCCAAACGGCGCGAATGGGGCATCTTCGGGCTAAATCAGTGTGTTATAGCCCACGGTTTTGGGGGTGGGCCCGTGGTCCAAGCGTGTTATGGGCAAAACAGGCAAAACGATGCGAACTTGGCATTTTCGGGCTAAATCGGTGTGCTATAACCCACGGTTTAGGGGGTGCGTCTGCGATTCGAGCGTAATGTGGGTCAAAAATTGTTTAGGGCATGCCAGGGAAGTTGGGGATCATCCCAATGTAGTTCATTTAAATTTTTGAGGCTATTTGGGTGGACAAACGGGCGAAACAGCGCGAACGGGACATTTTCAGGCCAAATCAGCGTGCTATAGCCCACGGTTTTGGGGGTGGGCCCTTGGTCCAAGCGTGATGTGGGCCAAAAATTGAACGGGGCATGCAAGGGAGGTTGGGGATTATCTCAGGATGGTCCGTTTAAATTTTCATAGCTATTTGGGTGGACAAACGGGCAAAACGGGGCCTTTTCATAACAAATCAGTGTGCTATAGTCCACGATTTTAGGGGCGGGCCCAGGGTTCGAGCGTTCTGTGGGCCAAAAAATTAATTGGGGCAAGCCAAGGAGGTTGCGAATCGTCCCAGTATGGCCTATTTAAATTTTCATAGCCATTTGGATGAGGAAACGGCGCAAACAAAGAATTTTCAGGCCAAATCGGTGTGCTATAACCTGTGATTTTGGGGGTGGGCCCAGGGTCCGTACGTGTTGTGGGCTGAAAATCGACCAGGGCGTGCCAGGGGGGTTGAGGATCGTCCTAGTATGGTCCATTTAATTTTTTGTGGTCAGTTAGGTGGACAAACGGGTGAAACGGCATGAATGGGGTATTTCGGGATATATCGGTGTGCTATAGCCCACAATTTTAGGTGTGGTCCTGGGGTTCGGGCGTTCTATCGACCAAAAATTGATTGGGGCATGCTTGGGAGATTGAGGATCATCCCAGTATAGTCCGTTTAATTTTTCGTGGCCATATGGGTGGACAAATGGGTGAAATAGTGTGAACGAGGCATTTTAGGGCGAAATCGATGTGCTATAGCCTACGATTTTGGGGGTGGACCTGGGGTCCAAGTATGTTGTGGGCTAAAAATCGATTGGGGTGTGCCAGGGAGGTTGAGGATCATCCCGGTATGGTCCGTTTAAATTTTTGTGGCCATTTGGGTGGACTAACGGGTGGAATGGCGTGAATGGGGCATTTTCGGGCGAAATCGATGTACTATAGCCCACATTTTTAGGGGTGGGCCCAGGTTTCAGGCATTTTGTGGGCCAGAAATTAATCGGGGCATGCCAGGGAGGTTGGGGATCATCTTAGTGTGGTCCTTTTAAATTTTTGTATCTATTTGGGTGGAAAAACAGGCATAACGGCTCTAACGCAGCATTTTTGGGCCAAATCAGTGTGCTATAGCCCACGGTTTTTGTGGTGGGCGTGCCAAGGAGGTTGATAATTGTCCTAGTATGGTCCGTTTAATTTTTTGTGGCCATTTGGGTTAAAAAACGGGCAAAATGGCACAAATGGGGTGCTTTCGAGGCAAATTGGTGTGCTATAACCCACGGTTTCAGGGCTGAGCCCGAGGTTCAGGCGTGTTATCGATCGAAAATCGATCGGGGCATGGCAGGGAGGTTAGGGATTATCCAAGTGTGGTTCATTTAAATTTTTGCGGCTATTTGGGTGGTAAAATGGGCAAAACAGCGTGCAT
The DNA here is from genome assembly GCF_002878395.1 of Capsicum annuum. Taxonomy (NCBI): domain Eukaryota; kingdom Viridiplantae; phylum Streptophyta; class Magnoliopsida; order Solanales; family Solanaceae; genus Capsicum; species Capsicum annuum. Next base: position 9,423 of record NW_025848330.1, on the reverse strand, counting down.
CGAGTATTTTCGAGTGACATCGGTGTACTATGGCCTACAGTTTTAGGGGTAGACCCGAGGCCTGGGTGTGTTGTGGGCTGAAGATTGACCAAGGTGTGCTAGGGAGGTTGGGGATTATCCCAGTATTGTTCGTTTAAATTTTCATGGCCATTTGGGTGGACAAACCGACAAAATGGTGCAGACGGGGCATTTTTGGGCTATATCGGTGTGCTATAGCCTATGGTTTTGGGGGTGGGCCTAGGGTCCAGGCGTGTTGTGGGCCTAAAATAGATCAGAGCTTGTCAGGAAGATTAGGGATCATCCCAGTATGGTCCCTTTAAATTTTCGTGGCCATTTGGGTGGACAAACAGGTGAAACAGCGCAAATGGGGCATTTTCGGGCCAAATCGATGTTATATAGCGCACAATTTAGGGGGATGGGACTAGGGTCCGAACGTGCTATGGGCCTAAAATTGATTGAGGCATTCCAGGGAGGTTGAGGATCGTCCCAGTGTGGTCCGTTTAAATTTTCGTGACCATTTAGGCGGACAAACGGGCAAAACGGCGCGAATGGAGCATTTTCAGGCCAAATCGGTGTCCTATAGCCTACGATTTTGGGAGTGGACCCGGGGTTCGGGCCTTTTGTGGACCAAAAATAAACCAGGGCGTGCCAGGGAGATTGAGGATCATCCCAGAGTAGTCCATTTAAATTTTTATGGCATTTGGGTGGACAAACGGGCGAAACAGTGCGAACAGGGCATTTTTGGGACAAATCGGTGTGCTATAGCCCATGGTTTTGGGGGTGGTCCCATGGTTCAGGCATGTTATTTAGGTGGACAAATGGGCGAATGGGGTATTTTCGGGGCAAATCGTTGCGCTATTAGTCCACAGTTTCAGGGGTTAGCCCGGGTCTGGGTGTTCTGTGGGGCAAAAATTAACCAGGGCAGCCAAGGAGGTTGCGGATCATCCCAGTATAGTTCATTTAATTTTTCATGGCCATTTCGGTGAACAAAGGGGAAAAACGGCACGAATGGGGCATTTTTGGGTCAAATCTATGTGCTATATCCCATGGTTTTGGGGGTGGGCCAAGGGTCTGAGCATGTTGTAGGCTAAAATTCAGCCAGGGCATGCCAGCGAGGTTTAGAATTATCCCAGTGTGGTCCCTTTAAATTTTTGTGGCCATTTGAATGGACAAACGGGCGAAACAGTGTGAATGGGATATTTTTAGGGTAAATCGATATGCTATAGCCCACGGTTTTGGGGGTGGGCCTGGGGTTCGGGCATGCTGTGGTTTGAAAATCAACCGAGGCGTGTCAGGGATGTTGGGGATCATCCCAGTGTGGTCCGTTTAAATTTTTGTGGCTATTTGGGTAGACAAACGGGCAAAATAACGCAAATAGGGTATTTTCAAGCAAAATCAGTGTGCTATAGCCCATAGTTTTGGGGGTGGTCCCAGGTTCCAGGCATGTTGTGGGTCAAAAATTAATCGGGCAATGCCAAAGAGGTTGAGGATCATCCCAGTGTGCTCCGTTTAAATTTTTGTGGCATTTGGGTGGACAAATGGGTGAAAAGGCGCAAACAGGTCATTTTCAGGCTAAATTGGTTTGCTATAGCACACAGTTTCAGTGGTAGGCCTAGGTTTCGAGCGTGTTTTGGTCCAAAAATCGAATGGGCCATTTTTGGGCCAAATCGATGTGCTATAGCAAACGGTTTTTAGGGTAGGCCCAGGGTTCGGGCATGCTTTTTCCCAAAAATTAACCGGTCTGCCCCAGGCAGGCTGGTAAGCATCCTAGTGAGGGCCATATTTATTTTCTGGGAAGTTTGGTTGGTATAACGGGCAAAAAAATATGAATGGCCAGTTTTCAGGCTAAATCGGTGTACCATAGCCCATGGTTTTTGGGGTGTGCCCAGGGTTCGGGCATGATTTTGGCCAAAAATTGACTGAGCTACCCCAGGCAGACTGGGGAGTAGCCTAGTATAGGACATTTTGGTTTTATAAGGGGTTTGGTTGGTCAAACGGGCAAAATGGCGCAAACCAGGCTATTTTGGGGTCAAATCGGTTTGCTATAACCCACGGTTTTTGGGGTGGGACCGGGGTTTAAAGTGATTTTGGCCAAAAATCGACTGGGTTATTCTAAGCAGGCTGTGAAGTAGCCTAGTATGGGCCATTTTCATTTTCTGGGTGGCTTGGTTGGTCAAACGGGCGAAATAACGCGAACGAGGCTATTTTGGGGCCAAATCAGTGTGCTATAACCCACTATTTTGGGGGTTAGCTCGATGTTCGAGCGTGATTTTGTCCAAAAAGCAATCGGGCTTTCTCAGGCAGGTAGGGGAGCGGACTAGTGTGGGCTATTTTGGTTGTCTGGGTAATTTGGATGGTCAAACGGGTGAAACAGCGTGAACGGGCCATTTTAGGGCCAAATCGGGGTGCTATAGCCCACTGTTTTTTATGTGGGCCAAGGTCCATGCGTGATTTTGGCTGAAAATCGATATGGATGCCCCAGGCAAGCTGGGGAGCAGCCTAGTATGAGTCATTTAGGTTTTATGGGAGGTTTGATTGGTCAAACGGGCGAAACAAAGCGAACGGGCCATTTTCGATTCAAATTGGTGTGCTATAGCCTACGGTTTTTAAGTTAGACCCGAGGTTGGGCGTGATTTTGGCCAAAAATTTACAAGGCTTCCCCATATAGGCTGGGAAAAGGCCTAGTGTAGGCTATTTTGTTTTTTTGAAGGGTTTGGATGGTCAAATAGGTAAAACGGCGTGAACAGGCCATTTTCGGGCCACATCGGTGTGGTACAACTTATGGTTGTTGGGGTAGGCCCGGGGTCCAAGTGTGATTTTGGCCAAAAATCGATCAGGCTGCCCAAGGCAGGATGAAGAGCGGCCTAGTATGGGCTATTTTGGTTTTCTGGGTGGTTTGGTTGGTCAAACGGGTGAAACGGCGTAAACATGCCATTTTGGGGACAAATCGGTGTGATATAACCCACGGTTTTTGGGTTGGACCTGGGGTCTGGGCATGATTTTGGCCAAAAATTGATCGGGCTGCCCAGGCAGGTTGAGGAGCGGCCTAGTATTGGCCATTTTGGATTTTTAGGCTATTTGGTTGGTCAAACGGGTGAAACAATGTGAACGAACCATTTTTGGGCCAAATTGGTGTGCTATAGCCCACGTTTTTTAGGGTGGGATTGGGGTCCGAGCGTGATTTTGGCCAAAAATTGATTGGGTTGCCCTATACAGGCTGGGGAGCGTCCTAGTGTGGGCCATTTTGATTTTCTGGGAGGTTTGGCTTGTCAAACGGGCGAAACGGTGCGAACATGCCATTTTTGGGCCAAATTAATGTGCCATAGCCCACAGTTTTTGGGTTGGACCCGGGGTCTAGGCGTGATTTTGGCCGAAAATTGATCGGGCTGCCCCAGTCAGGCGGGGAGCTACCTACTGTGGGCCATTTTGGTTTTTTGGGTTGTTTGGTTGGTCAAATAGGCAAAAAGACGCAAACGGGCCATTTTTGGGCCAAATTGGTGTCTATAGCCCACGATTTTTTAGGTGAGCCTGGGGTCCATGCGTGATTTTGGCTAAAAATTGATTGGGCTGCCCCATGTAGGCTAGTGACCTAGTATAGGCCATTTTGGTTTTTTGGGCGTTTAGGTTGGTCAAATGGGCGAAACAGTGCGAACAAGCCATTATTGGGCAAAATTGGTGTGCTATAGTCCATGGTTTTTGGGGTGAACCCTGGTTTCATGTGTGATTTTGGTAAAAAATTAATCGGGATGCACCAAGCAGGCTTGGAAGCAGCCTAGTGTGGGTAATTTTGATTTTTTGGGCAGTTTGGTTGGTCAAACGGGGGAAATGGCGCGAATGGGCTATTTTCGGGTCAAATCAAAGTGATATAGGCCACGATTTTTGGGTGGTCCGTAGGCCCGGGCATGATTTTGGTTGATAATTGACCGGGCTACCCCAGGCAGGTTGGAGAGCTGCGTAGTATGGGCTATTTTTTATTTTTGGGCAGTTTGGTTGATCAAACGAGAAAAATGGCGCGAACGAGCCATTTTCGGGCCAAATCAATGTGCTATAGTCCACGGTTTTTAGGGTAGGCCCAGGGTTCGGGCGTGATTTTTACCAAAAATCGATCGAACTGCCTTAGGAAGGCTGGGAAGCGGCCTAGTGTGGGCCATTTTTGTTTTCTGTGCTATTTGGTTGTATAACAGGTGAAATGACACGAATGGGTAGTTTTCAACCCAAATCGATGTGCCATAGCCCGTGGTTTTTAGGGTGGGCCCAGGGTTTGGGCATGATTTTTCCAGAAAATAGACCGAGCTATCCTAGGCAGGCTGGGTAGCAACCCAATGTAGGCCATTTTGGTTTTCTAGGCAGCTTGGTTGGTCAAACGGGCAAAACAATGCAAATGAGGCCGTTTTTCGGCCAAATCGATGTGCTATTGCCCACGATTTTTAGGGTAGGACTGGAGTCCGACGTGATTTTGGGCTAAAATTGACTGGACTGCCCTAGGCAGGGTGGGGAGTGGCCTAGTGTAGGCTATTTTAGTTTTCTAGGCGGTTCGTTTAGTCAAATGGGCCAAACGACGCGAGCAGGCTATTTTCGGGCAAAATCGGTGTGCTATAGCCTGTGGTTTTTGGGGTGGGCTCAGGGTCCAAGCGTGATTTTGGTTGAAAAACAACCGGACTGCCCCAGGCAAGCAGGGGAGCAACCTAGTGTGGGCCATTTTGGTTTTTTGGGCGATTTAGTTGGTTAAACGGGTGAAACGGTGCAAACGGGCCATTTTTTAGAAAAATTCGATGGGATATAGTCCACGGTTATTGGGGTGCACCTTGGGTTCGGGCGTGATTTTGGCCAAAAATCAATCAGCCTGCCCCAGGTATGCTAAGAAGCAGGCTAGCGTTGGCCATTTAGGTTTTCTGGGTAGTTTGGTTGGTCAAAGGGGTGAAACGGCGCGAACGGGCCATTTGCAGACTAAATTAGTGTGCTATAGCCCACGATTGTTTGGGGTAAGCCTGAGGTATGTGCGTGATTTTGGCTGAAAATTGATCCAACTACCCCAGGCAGGCTGAGAAGTGACCTCGTGTGAGCTATTTTGGTTTCTTCGACGGTTTGGTTGGTCAAATGGGAAAAACGGCACGAACAGTCCATTTTCGAGCTAAATTGGTGTGCAATAGCCAACGGTTTTTGGGGTGGGCTAGGGATTCGGGCGTGATTTTGACCAAAAATCAATCGGACTGCCCTAGGCAGGCTGGGGAACGGCCTAGCATGGGCTATTTTGATTTTCTGGGCAGTTTGGTTGGTGAAACGGAGCGAACGGGCCATTTTCGGGCCAAATTGGTGTGCTATAGCCTACGATTTTTGGGGTGGGCCCAGGTTTCGAGCGTGATTTTAGTCGAAAATTGATTGGGCTGCCCCAAGCACACTGGGCAGTGGCCTAGTGTAGGCCATTTTAGTTTTCTGGGAGGGTTGGTTGGTCAAATGGGCAAAATGGCTCGAAAGGCTATTTTTGAGCAAAATTGGTGTGCTATAACCCGCGATTTTTAAGGCGGGCTCGAGGTCCGAGCATGATTTTGGCCAAAAATTGATTGGACTACCCCAGGAAGGCTGGGTAGCGGCCTAGCGTGGGTTTTTTTTCAAATTTTTGGGCGGTTTGGTTGGTCAAACGGGCAAAGCGATGCAAACGAGCTACTTTTGAACTAAATTGGTGAGATATAGCCCACAATTTTCAGGGTAGGCTCGGGGTACGGGTATGATTTTTGCTAAAAATTGACTGTGCTGCCCCAGGCAGTCTGGAGAGCGGCCTAGTGTGCGTCATTCTGATTTTTTGGGCAGTTTGGTTGGTCAAATGGGTGAAACGGCGTAAACGGGCTATTTTTGGGCTAAATTAGTGTGCTATAGCCCACGATTTTTGGGGTGGACCCAGGGTTCAAGCATAATTTTAACCAAAAATTAATCGGGCAGCCACAGGCAGGCTGAGGAATGGACTAGTGTAGGCCATTTTGGTTTTCTGGGCGGTTTGGTTGGTCAAACAGACAAAACGGTGCGATGGGATGCTCTAGGAAGGCTGGGTAGCGACGTAGTGTGGGCCATATTGGTTTTCTAGGCTATTTGGTTGGTCAAACAGGTAAAACGGGGCGAAACGGGCCATTTTTGGGCCAAATCAGTGTGCTATAGCCCATTTTTTGGGGGGTGGGCCCGGTGTTCGGGTGTGATTTTGGTTGAAAATCGACCAGGCTCCCCCAGGCAGGCCGGGGAATGGCTTAGTCTGGGATATTTTGGTTTTCTGGGCGATTTGGTTGGTCAAACGGGCGAAACGGCTCTAACGACCTATTTTGGAGAAAAATTAGTGTGTTATAGCCCACGATTTTTGGGGTGGGCTTAAGGTTCGAGCGTGATTTTGGCCAAAAATAGATCGGGCTGTCCCAGACAGGCTGGGTAGCAGCCTAGTGTGGGCCATTTTGGATTTCTGGGCGGTTTGGTTGTCAAACGGGTGAAACGGTGCAAATGAGAAATTTTTGGGCAAAAAAAGTGTGCTATAGGCTATAGCCCACGGTTTTTAGGGTGATCCCAGGGTCCGAGGGTGCTGTAGGTTGAAAATTGACCAGGGCGTGCCAAGAAGGCTTGGGAGCGGCCTAGTTTTGTCTGTTTGTATGGGCGGGGCCATTTGTGTGGTCAAACTGGTGAAACAATGAAAACGGAGCATTTTTGGGCTAAATCACAATGCTATAGCCCACGATTCCACGGGTGAACCCGAGGTTCGGGCTTGCTGTGGGACAAAAATCAATCCGGACATGGCAAGGAGGTTAGAGAGCAGCCTAGTGTTGTCCGTTTGTGTATGCTGGGCCATTTAGGTGGTCAAACAAGCGAAACGGTGCAAATGGCGCATTTTTGAGCTAAATTGGTATGTTATAGCCCGTGGTTTCTGGGGTGGGCCCAGGCTTTGGGCGTATTGTAGGATAAAAATTGACCGGGGTATGTTAGAGAGGCTGAAGAGTTTCCTAATATTGTTCGTTTGTGTGGGCAGGGCCATTTGGGTGGGCAAACGGGGCATTTTGGGCCAAATTGGTGTGCTACGGCCCACGGTTTCGAGGGTGGGCCCAAGGTCCGAGCGTTCTGTGGTTTAAAAATTGACCGGAGCATGCCAGGGAGGCTGGGAAGCGGCATTGTATTGTCTGTTTGGGTGGGCGGGGCAAAAATGGTGCAAACGTGGAGTTTTTGAGCCAAATCGATATGCTATAGCCCATGGTTCCGAGGTTGGGCTCGAGGTTCGGGCGTGCTTTCGACCAAAATTCTATCGAGGCATGCTAGGGAGTTTGGGAAGTGGCCTAATATTGTCTGTTTGTGTGGGCGGGGCTATTTGGGTGGTCAAACGAGTGAAACGGTGCAAACAGGGCTTTTTCAGGCCAAATCGGTAGGCTATAACCCAAGGTTTCAGGGGTGGGCCCAAAGTTTGGCATGCTATGGGCCAAAAATTGACCGGGGTGTACCAAGGAGGCTGGAAAGTGGCCTAGTATTATCTGTTTGTGTGAGCGGGGCCATCTAGGTGGTCAAACGGGCAAAACAGCAACAAATAGTGCATTTTCGAGCAAAATCGGTATGCTTAGCCCACGGTTTTGGGGGTGGGCCCTGGGTCCGAGCGTGTTGTTGGTCAAAAATCGATTGGGGCATGCCAGAGAGGCTGGGAAGCGGCCTAGTGTTGTCCGTTTGTGTGGACGAGGTCATTTGTGTGGTTAAACGGGAGAAATTATGCAAACGAGGCATTTTCGAGCCAAATCGGTGTGTTATAGCCCACGGTTCTAGGGTATGCCCAAACTTCGGGCATCCTATGGGCTAAAAATCGACCGGGGCATGCAAGGAAGGCTGGGGAGTGGCCTAGTGTTGTCCGTTTGTGTGTGGGGGCATTTGGGCGATCAAACAGGCATGGGCCGTTTTAAAGCCAAATTAGTGATATAGCCCACGGTTCCAGGGGTGGGCCCAAGGTCCGTGCATGTTATGGGTCGAGAATCAACCTGGGCGTACCAGGGAGGCTGAGGAGCGATCTAGTGTTATCTGTTTGGGTGTGGCGGGCCATTTGGGCCATCAAATGGGTGAAACGGCGTAAATGGGACATTTTCGGGCCAAATCGGTGTGCTACCCATAGTTTTGAGGGTGGGCCCGGGGTCCAGGTGTGTTGTGGGACGAATATCGATCGGGGCATGTTAGGGAGCGGCCTAGTATTGCCTGTTTGTGTGGGCGGGGCCATTTGGGTTGTCAAACGGGTAAATCAATGCAAATGAGGCATTTTTTAGCCAAATTGGTATGTTATAGTCCACGGTTCCGAGGGTGGGCCCGGGGTCCGGGCGTGCTGTGAGCCAAAAATTGACCAAACGGTGCCATGAAGGCTGGGGAGCGGCCTATTGTTGTTCGTTTGTATAGGTGTGGCCATTTGGGTGGTCAAACGGGCAAAAAGTGCAAACGGGGCATTTTCGGGCCAAATTGGTATGCTATAGCCCATGGTTCTTGGGGTGAGCCCGGGGTCTGGGCATTATGTGGGCCGAAAATCGATCGAGGAATGTCAGAGAGTTTGGGGAACGGCTTAGTGTTGTCTGTTTGTATGGGTGGGGCCATTTGGATGGTCAAACGGGTGAAATGGTGCGAACGGGGCGTTTTCGAGCCTAATTGGTGTGCATAACCCACGGTTTCGGGGGTGGGCCTGGGTCCGAAAGTGTTGTGGGGCAAAAATCAACTGGGGCGTGCCAGAGAGGTTGGGGAACGACCTAGTGTTGTCTGTTTGTGTGGGTGGGGCAATTTGGATGGTTAAGCTCTCTATCAACAATAGGGGGCTCTTCATAGTAAAAAAACTACTAGACTATATGGATTCCAACTTGGTTGATTAATTCAGGGGTAGTGTTGGAACATAACCTCATTAAACCGAGGCCTATTGCTATGGGGACTACACTATATAAGAGAATGACTAAGGCAATTGAAGTAAAACGGGGCAAACGGGAAAAACGGGACATTTTCAGGTTAAATCGGTGTGCTATAGGCCATGGTTTTGAGGATGGGCTCGGGATCCAAGTGTGTTGTAGGCCAAAAATCGATTGGGGCATGCCAGGGAGGGGCTTAGTGTTGTCCATTTGTGTGGGCGGGATCATTTAGGTGATCAAATGGGCGAACGCAGTTTTCGAGCTAAATCAATATTTGACATGACATGACACATACGTTGATGACATAAAGCTGATGTGCCACACAGGTGTGAAATTAAAGTGGTGAAGTTTAGGACAAGTTTTGGCATATTTTATATCTTTTCTCAAAACAAAATGGAGAATCATCATCATCATCATCCATTCAGCTGCTGCTTGTAGTAAATATGGGTGAATGTACTCCTCCTCCTCCTCGGATCGGTAAGATCGGGCCATACACGGTTTTCATGACCCCTCCTCCCAACTCCGGTTCAGTTCAGCCGCC
>NW_025848329.1:0-8769 GCF_002878395.1 Capsicum annuum | reverse complement strand
GAAAATCTAGAATTAGATATATATTATAGCACAGATAGGATAAATTATTATACAAGAATTTGTAACTCTGTAATTACTACAGGATAAAATAATTAATGAATATATCTTACGAAAAAAGTAAATTATTAAAAGATAACATCCACGCACTAAATAAAAATAGATTCCCTACAAATATGTACCAAATCTATTATACCTACCTGTTAAATCCGCGCACCCCCCTACAAATGGTATCAGAGCGCAGCAATTTAAAAAGTACGGAAGAGATATATATTAGAAGCTAGAGTTATAGAATAAATTATTATACAAGAATTTGTAACTCTGTAATTACTACAGGATGAAATAATTAATGAATATATCTTACGACAAAAGTAAATTATTAAAAGATAACATCCACGCACTAAATAAAAATAGATTCACTACAAATTGTACCAAATTGTACCAAATCTTTTATACCTACCTACCTAGTAAATCCGCGCACCCCCCTACAAATGGTATATGTACCAAATCTATTATACCTACCTGTTAAATCCGCGCACCCCCCTAAATCAATATGAGATGAACACTAGGTTTATTCTCCCCTCGCTTCTTAACTACGTAAATTTCTCATGACCTACCTAATTATTTTATTATTCTGCATGCAAATCCTACAAGATAAATCTTATTAGCTATCGAGTAGTCTAGAAGATAAATTTCACTCCTTTTACTTGGTTATCAAATTAGAATGTTTCCTCGTTGCCCATTTCTATGGCCCCAGTTACACTTGGTTATCGTATCACTGTCTTAATCTTCTTTTTCTAATATCAAGCTTCTTGGTTATCAAATGGATGCAAATACAGTCAATCTCTAGCGTCTGTAGCTGCTATGACTTTAATTATTGCATAGAAGAATTAAGATAGATGCAAAAACCCTAGAACAATTGAGTCTCACACTTTCTCTACATTGCTAATCTGTCAGGGTTCCACAACTCTAGCTAAGGATATTATCCCCTCATGTTTGTGCAAGAAACCATGATTATCAATGAACAACACATAAAATTAGTTGCACAAGAATAAGATGAAAAAACTCCAAAGTCTTTAATTCAATAAAACCCTAAAATCTCAAAAAATAATGTAGTAATAAGTAATAGCACGTAAAAGAATGTCACAATGCATAACCTAATAAAAGATAAAACCTAGGGTATTTATAGTATCTCAAAATATCATTAAAATCCTATTAAAAAATTGGAAGGTAAAGTTAAGTCAGTAGTCAGTATGACTAGATCTTTACTTATATCCTCAGCTTTTGAGTCATACACTGCCTTGTCATATCCATTCGAGTATCTGATCTTCCCAAGTCTTCAGCTCTCTATTCAACCTATAACTTCAGCTTACGAGTCATACCTTAGTATGACTTGCATTCTTCAATTGTATTCACCTGGGATTTCTTTGTTTTTGAGTCTTCAAGTTTGTATATGCCATATCTATACAAGTCATACTCAGACTTCCAAATTATATATCTTTGACACTTCAACTCCTAGATTGTAGCTCAGGTTCTGATATGCTCACGACTTTTGCATATGACTCGTACCCTAACTTATGACTAGGGTACTTTAGTTGTATCTTTCTCATACTGGCCTTATCTATTGTTTCTTTTGGTTTTGTTACTCCTATGATGTAGTATATGAATTATATCGATTGGTTATGACTCAGAGACTGACTCGTATACTGGTCAGAGTTGGTCTTTTTCTTGTCTTTTCATTCAAAAATATTATAAACCTATTTTACCTATAATTCACACCAAAGTGAATTATATCCAAAAAATATGCTAAGTTCATGCATAAATTCATGGTTTTAAGCATTGAAAGTGTCATGTTTCTATGCCATATCACCCAAATATTGAAACTCTTTGATGCTACTGAATTTTTACTTTTCCTACTACTTCAGCCATGAAATTTCCTTAGCGTCCAATCATTTCTATTAGTTGAAAATTGTGCAGTGTTTTGCTAGTTCTATTGCATTCCACTAAGTAAAGTGTAACACCTCGATATGCTGAACCAGAATGCTAAACGGTGCTCATGACCTTGAGGGACCACAAGCTAACTCATACCTGATATCTGTACCTATAAACTGCATAATATCTCATAAAATATGCGGAAACATGAACTGTAAGGCCATAAGATTCAATACTGATATATATCTAAAAATATGGTATAACAATTCCAAAAAGGAACATAAATACTGAAGTTTGAACATCTAATCTGACATCTAGTATGAAAGCCTCTAACTGAACTGAATAAGGAGTTGATGGGACATGTCCCCAACTAACTCCAATTACTGAAATAAAGTAAAAATTGAAATAGAAATGAAATCATCATGTCCTCGAAGGATAAGGACTCACGTCTAAATCTGACTGTTGATCCTGGAATCTACTATTGATTTAGAGCTTATACCTCTGAACCTATGGTGTAACATAAGAGAAAGCACCATAGCGGAAATGCGTCAGTACGTCTGAATGTACTGAGTATACGAGTGAGGTAGGCTAAATAAAAAGGTTTATATGCTATAAATGTGAGAGTACATACATGCATACGTAATTGTAGCTGAACTCATGGAGATATTGACTACTGAGTCTGAATACTGACAACATGAGTGTACTAATAATGAGATTCTGAAAGACTGAGTTTACAGATATTGATATGTAAATCAATAATAAGTGATGGATCTAATATTGTATTACTGAATATTCGGAGATGATACTATATTACTGATAAAGGAATGATTGTTTCTGATAGTTCAAATTATGAAGAGCTGATCTGATTAACTGTATCTGACAATCCTGAAGCTGAGTACTGATAGCATGAGTTCTGATAACTTTTTTGATTGATGGCATAAGTGACTATATCTGACAGTCCATAAATTTGAAGAAAACTATCTGAGTTAAATTCTATTTCTGAGATGACTGTATCTGACAGTCCTGATATACTAAAATCTGAAGAACTATCTGAGTTCTTTACTGAGACTGGGTAGCTATAGCTGACAGTCCTGAAATCTGTAACTAAAACTGTGGGAAGTAGTTATCTAACCGACATGCCCCAACTATGCTATAATAGCTAAGCTGGGGTCTAATTTCTGCCCCGACTGGAGGGGTGTCAACACCGCACCACTAGTAAGGACAGTTGTGAGAGCCCTATACTGGCAGGTACTCAATGAGAACGGTGGGAACCCTAAACTAACAGGTTAAGCCACCTCATCAAACCTAAGCTGACGGGTTAAGATGTCTCAACCTACGCTGGCTACGTAGTTCTAGAACACAAGGATTGCTACTAACAATCACACCCAGAACTGACGAGTGAGTTCCCATCCTTGGGTTCACTCAGAGCAAACTTCTACTCCCATCTGAAGGACACTAAACTAAATAACTAAGCTAAACTAAATAACTGAACTGAATTGATTAGCTAAACTGATACTGATTAACTGGACTGATACTAGTGGTATTGTTTAGCAGAGCTAAACTAAGTTTATTGGATTCCAATGACTGACGGAATGTACTGAGTTCTGAGGACTGGTTGAGAGTACTAAAGTTACTGAGATTGACTGTGAATACTGAGGTTGCTAAAGTTACTGAGCACTGAGATTACTGAGATTATTGGATAACTGAGATTATAGAGATTGACTATGAATACTTAGGTTACTGAAGTTACTGAGCAATGAGATTACTGAGATTACTAGACTACTGAGATTACTGAGATTTCTAAGTTTTCCTGAGTCACATGACTGACTAAATTCTATAGATCATGGCTTGACTGAGAGTATCATGAAAATATGACATGGCTCTAGGCACACAGCTAAATTTTTTGGGTACAAGTACCCCCAGGACTCGATGGAAGGAAACTGGCACAACTTGAATTTCTTTAGTACACGACCATCAATAAAAATCTATAATACATGAGTGGGTATTTCATGAAGTACATGGTCATCATAATATCTATCATGAATAGGAATGCTTATAATCAAGTCATAAATCTCACATTCTAATATCATGGGTATTCCGACAACATATACTATTTATAGAAATCGCATGGAAACCATTCAAGCATGAGGAAATGGCAACATGTAACGTTTAGTTCATATTGTAATGATTTGGGGATATTATACTTCATGTATTTATTCAACATCTCAAACATGGTAGGGAAATCATGGATATATTTTGTGTACATAATTTATACCTCCATTATCATACATGCTTTATACCACAACAATAACAACACATAATTTGCATGGAAATTCATATTGGAGTGTATGAATAACATGAACTTGTTATTTAGATATCATGAAATCATGTAAATATGAAGTTCTAACATACTAGGCATTTTATCAAACACCTTGCATGCATTCTTTAAGGCATAGGAGGATTTCATCAAATTATACATCATGAACAACCAAATTTACATGTTTCCAACTCATATGATATCATGAAGTTCATAAAAAACATATAAAGATTCCATCTTGGGAATCACCCAGTATCAACAACATGATCATCAACACCCAACAATATAGAAATCATACTTTATAATGAAAAAGAGGTTTTTTGAGCTTTATGGATGAAAGGGATCTATAAATCCACTCACGCATACTATTATACAGCAAAACAAACAAGCATCAACATGGGTATGATCATATCATCACAATCAACCAAGCTTTTATATTTTAAATATTGATTCTTGAACTCCACGGACGAAGGGAATCCGTGGATGAACACTACGCATACCTTAGAAGGAAGATTCTTGATGATTGACGGAGGAATTTCCTTAAAATCGAATCTTCAAGCTTTCTTATGCAACCCTAGTTGTTTTTCTCCTGTAGTGCTCTTGGATGATTAGATTTGAGATGAAAATAGGGTTTTAGTATGTTTAGAAGATATAAATTTCGTAGGGTTAAGTTTAGGGACGTGTAAGGAGTATTTAAAGACTTAATTCCCTTTAAAATAACTCAAGACGGAGTGTTTTTTACACCTGAAATTGGCTTAGGCAGCGTCCAAGTAATCGCCTATGTTTGGGTTGAGTGGTGCCTAACCAATCGCCTATGCTTACTGCCTCTCACAAAAATGGGCATAACTTTTTGCTCGGGTATTGGATTAAGGTAAAATTGGTATCGTTGGAAAGATAATTAAATTATCTACAATTTAGTGGTTAGAAATATGTATAAATACCACATTAACATCGAGTTATACTCATTCAAAAATTACCCTTGTAAAATCAAAGACTAAAACTTGATGGATTCAGAAACTCTTAGCTTGTATTACCTTAACTGACTCATATGAACATGCTTAATGTATCATAAGCTATATTATCACTAGGATACTCATTGTAAGTCATGCACTAAAGTGCTACTCACAGGATAGGAGATTTCATACATAGGAAAAATGGTTCGTCTCCTAGCTTAGAAATATATGGGGTATTACAATATCTCCCCCTTGGGAGCATTCGTCCTAAAATGGAAATTAACTGAAGTAGGAGGGATGATAAGATGAAGTACGTATAAGACATACACTACTGAAACATGGGTTTATGACTGGCATGACTGAAAGCTGAGCACAACATACTGAACATGCATATCTGATGCATGGGAAGCTGATTCATGAATATAAGACTGAGGATTCTAATAAAGTAAGTTTTCTCAAAATGAGAATGCATAGCTGATGCATGGCTGAATCCATGCATATCTTATCTATGATTATATGACTGACATAATACGTAAATGCATGACTGAAAGTACTAATGAGCTGATCACACATATCTGATGCGTGAATTCATGACTAAACTTACTCATGAACATGCAATGGTAAAGGTATCAAGTTTGAACTAAAAACTGAGCATGGAACTGAATACCAAGTTTGACACTGAAATATGAACATGAGAAAGAGTAAGTTCAAGGAAAACTGTTACCTTGAAATGATAATACTGATAAGTTTGAGATTAATTACTCCATATGTATGATCGGAAACATGAGAACATAACTAAATCTGGGACGTGGTAGATATATTGAATATCATGATCTGAACTGAATCTTGAAAACATGGCATACGACTGAAGTTGAAGTTTGAGGGTTAACTTATGTGTACCCCTTCTCCAAACTGGATTCATCAAAAGAAAATAGAGCAGCATGTTCATGTCATGAAATTTTAGGGGTATGATGTATCTCCCCCTTGGGACACTATGTCCCTCAAAGAATACTGACTTGGATGGGCTACTGAGGGAAATTGAGGCGATGCGCAAAACACCTAGGAACTGATTCATGACTGAATAACTAGGATTTGAAACTGAGATATGATACATGAATTGGGTTGAACATGAGTGCATAAATACACTAACTTATCTGATTAACTGAATAACTAATATCTGAGTTTTATACATAAGAGATAAGGACTAACTGAATAGAATGAGGTATCTGAGCATGGATTCATGAAGTCTGTATTATTTGTGAATGCAAGACCAAGCGTATGATATGGTTCTGAGGTATTTTATAAACTGGGAACTGAAACACTAATAACTGAGTACTGACAACCTGAATGCTATGGTCAAGCATGTCTGGAACTGAACTGAGTTTCAAATATGGTTATTGAATTGAAAATGACATTATAACTAAGCCTATAGCTAGTACAGAAGTACTGAATTCAAGGACTGAACACTAATCACTGAGTCCTGGATACTGAAACTATAATTGAGTTGGCAACTGAGTTTTTGATGGGTACATGCTGGGGACTGACATAATTCAAGGATCTAAATGTACACTTACACTTTGTACTTTCCCAACTTCTAAATACGACACCTTTCTAGAAGTTTACTTGCACATTTATCATGACATTCAAGCCTATCTTCACAACTACACGCTCGTGCAAAGTAAGAATGCAACAATCTTCTCTTATCTAAACAACTACTCATCACTACACTGTTCCATAAGGAGAGCTAACTGTAGGAGTAAATTAGGAGGACCTGAAACATGAATAGATATAAACTAAACTTGATACATAACTGAAACTTGAGGAATAAAATATCAATAGTTTGGATTTACCAATACGGTCTGAACTGAGGATATACATAACATAGTCTAAATGTATCTGATCTGTAGGGGCATAGCATGAGTCATGGAAGCTAAGTATACTAGAAAGCATGATATACGTACATGAGTCATGAGTTGCATGACATGAGTCTAGAGTTTTCTGTACTCATGGGACATGATTTGAATACTGAGGGAGCTGGAACTGAACCCCTTATATTGGGAACTAAAGACACACATAATCCCATGGAAAGTGTGTGAAAGTAGATTGTTCTCATGGAACATGACTATTACTGTGGACTAAAAGGGACTCCTTATGCTGAAAATTAGATTCATACATGATTATAGTTTGTGACCATAGAGTTGGTATGCAATGCCTAAGTGGATTTTATGATAGCTAAAGTACAAATCTTTTTACTGAGAGTGGATGGGTTGAGAATCGTCTTCTTTTACTACTTTTCTATACATACTTGCACTACTACTGGAATCTTGAGAGTCTGACTTGGTCACTTGATCTACCATCACATACCTACATTCTATTCAACACCTGCCTATCTTACTAGACACACCATCTAATTATGTTTCCTCATATACTGCTAATATCACATTCACACCTTCATGCTTAATTTTGAGTCAGTAAACTTAAGTTTTTAGCTCGTACTGTTCAAGCCAACTGATCTAATCCCCATGAATACATAATCTGATCAAATAGAATATTACTATCCCAACTCTACTACTGCTAAACTTCTGGGTTCAAGAATGAGTTCTCATGATCATGAATAAAATTTGTACGACCTTGGAACAATAATGAACTGATGGGATACTGTTTGAGTCTATTGCTAATCTCATAACTGACCGTAGGGACTGTCTGAGAAATCCCTATCTTTAGGACTTTGAACTTCACTGTTTCTATTACCTTGAAAGTAAGGTAAAGTGAACATAAGGGGTGCATGATATGAATCTACATGGGTTCCTTAGAGAAAATTGCCATAGCACGATCTTGAGACATGAAAGAAGGGAAACTGTTCCTAAAACATCTCATAGCCTCTTGCACATAAGTGTGGTGCACAACCCGCCCATGTACTAGACTTTACTTGATGCATCTTTCAGACTTCCTAGGACACTGTTGAACCTTAGGCTCTGGTACCAAGTTTGTAACACCTCGATCCGCTGAACCGGAATGCTACACGCTGGTCATGACCCCAAGGGACCACAAGTTAACCCATGACTGATATCTGTACCTGTAAACTACATAATATCTCATAAAATATACAGAAACATAAACTGTAAGGCCATAAGGTTTAATACTGATACATATCTAAAAATATGGTTTAACAATTCCAAAAAGAAACATAAATACTGAAGTCTGAACATCTATTCTGACATCTAGTCCGAAAGCCTCTAACTGAACTGAATAAAGAGTTGATGGGACATATCCCCAACTAACTCCAACTACTGAAATAAAGTAAAAATTGAAATAGAAATAAAATCATCATGTCCTCGAAGGATAAGGACTCACGTCTAAATCTGACTGTTGATCCTGGAATCTACTATTGATTTAGAGCTTATACCTCTGAACCTATGGTGTAACATAAGAGAAAGCACCATAGCGCAAATGCGTCAGTACGTTTGAATGTATAGAGTATATGAGTGAGGTAGGATAAATAAAAAGGGTTATATGTATGAAGAATACTAACTGATATGAACGTGAGAGTACATATATGCATACGTAACT
>NW_025848328.1:0-1311 GCF_002878395.1 Capsicum annuum | reverse complement strand
CTCCAAGAACAAAATCCAAATCTTCTTCAAGAACTAAGAGATTCCAATCCTTCAAGTTCAAGGACTTCAAGAAACTCAACCCAAGTATGCATAGTGTTCATTCATGGACTCCTTTCGTCCATGAAGCCTAAGGATCTCTTTCTAAGTTCAAGTTTATGGATTTTCTTTATGAATTTTAGGATTGGTCTGCTCTTCTTCATGTTGCTAATGAGTAATTTAATTCTATTCCATGTTGGGTGATAAATTTTATATGGGTTTGATTAGTATAGATATAGATTCATACAAACCTATGACTAAACCCTTTAATGATGAAATTACAATTAAATCATGATGTTTAATTGTTGTATAATATTGTTTACACATACTATGCCTACCATGTGTTTGATTAAATCCCTAGATGAAATAAAATGCCCAACTAGCATGATATCATGAAATCCCCATGTATGTACAAGTTTATGTCTATCACCTGTTTGATGAAATGCTTCAATAAATAAATTATGGATTATGGTGATTATTATGTGTTCAAGTAAGTCATGCTTTGTCAGTTTCCTTCTATCGAGTCCTGGGGGTACTTGTACTCAAAACATTAGCTTTGTGCCTAGAGCCATGTCATGTTTTCATGATACTCTCAGTCAAGCTATGATCCTTAGACTTCAGACAAGCTATGATCCTTAGACTTCAGACAGACTTATGACTCAGGAAATCTCAATAATCTCATGAACTCAATCAGTTATTAGGTATCAGTAGTATTCTATTAGTCAACGGGATTCAGTAACTCAATCCATGTTCAGATCAGTTAATCATGTTCAGTGTCTATTCAGATGGGAGTAGAAATTAGCACCGAGTGAACCCAAGGATGGGAACTCAACTGATAGTAGAGGGTGTGATTCTTAGAAGCAATCCTTGCATTCTAGAACTACGTAGACAATGTAGGTTGAGCCATCATACCTTCTAGCTGAGGGTAGATGAGGTGGCTTAACCTGATAGTTGAGGGTTCCCACCATTCTCATTAGAGTAACCTGCTAGTAGAGGATTACTCATATGTTATTCTTACCAGTGGCACGGTATTGACACCCTTCCAATAAGGGCACATATTAGACCCCAACTCTGCTATTATGGTGCATTTGGAGCATGTCGATTAGATGACTACTTCCCACAATTTCAATATTAGCCTCAGTAAAAGAACTCAGATAGTTCTTCAAATTTCAGGACTGTCAGATACCGTTAACTTAGATACAGTATGAAACTCAACTAGTTCTATCAAATTTAGGACTGTCAGATATAGTCACTCATGTCATCAGTTATATCAGT
>NW_025848327.1:0-1127 GCF_002878395.1 Capsicum annuum | reverse complement strand
GGTGTGCACTGCGTACACATTATCCTCCTCATACCCCACTATGTGGGATACACTGGCTATGTTGTTGTATAATTCGTTTAAGGTAGTGGTATGGACTACATATAGTTACCCTCTCCAAACCTCACTTTGTGGGAATGCACCGAGTATGTTATTATTGTTGTTATAGAAGTTTGATGTGTTTACTGGATAGTATTTATCTAGTTTCTGGGTAGCCTCGCTTTTCATAATTATATGTTTTATGGATTCTACCTGTGGCTTAGAGAAGAAGTAGCATGTAGAGTCATTTTAACTATCAAACCTAAAAGAATCATCATCAATCTTAATTTTCTTCTTTTTTCCACTGGTGTAAAAGTGAGTTGAATGAAGACTAATTGCAAGCTCAACACGTTATTGGTACTTTCGAAGAAGCCTCTACATATCTGCCTTAGTTTTGGATAGGAGTAATATTTAGTACTATATTTCAGTTAGGTTCCTTTGTGTTACACTAGTTTTACTTTTCGTTGAACTTTGAGGAGATATTACCTTAGTACAATTTTAATTTTTTTAATTGTATGATTGTGCGTGAATTTTATCAATCTGACATGTTTTATAATATTATTTTTGATTTATTCAATTCTAATTTAAAAAATAATATCAATATGATATAATTAAGCGATTTCTTGTAATTTGTGACAAAATTTTATTATCAAAGATAACTTTTAGCAACGATTAAATTAGACTTTTCAAGACAAATATTTTTGTCACGAAATAAACTAGTTCGTCATAAGTTTGGCTATATTTACTGACATATGTATTTGTCTCAATATCTTCCTTTTTATTTGATACAAATTAATTTTGTATTTTATGACAATCATAATTGTCAGTAATCATAATAATTTAGTAACGATTCTACATTGTCAGTAAAAAAATACTATTTTTAGTGACAAATGGTAGATTTAACTACAAAATTATTAATCTATATTATAATAATAAATTTGTCACTAATTCATACATTTAAGGACGAAAATTTTTGTTGTATACAAAAAGTTGTCAATAGTGACGAAAATACATTTGTTCAGCCACAAAATATATATAACTCTGGCGACAATTGGTGTCGTCTCTGGTTGAACTAAATAATTAGCGACGAT
>NW_025848326.1:726-1280 GCF_002878395.1 Capsicum annuum | reverse complement strand
TGATGCTTGGTCAAGACGACAAGCAATGTTTGATTGTGGGTGCTAATGAAGGAAGGAAAGGTTCTTCCTTGTCTCTTTTTTGTTGATGATGACCTCTTCCTTTGTGCCATTTATACTACCGTTTTCATGTTCAACACAAAGGACTCGTGGGTATACTCCAAGTTTGTCCCACCTTGGCATGGCATGTGATGTGTGTATTTTGCTAATCCTAACCCCTCATGTCATGAGAATGTGTACTTGTTTGTTTTCTCTTGATTTGCAAGGTATGGATTCGAGGTCGAATCCTTTTCAAGAAGGGGAGGATGATACGAGTACGACCACGATGATGGACGAGAACGAGTGCATGTTGAATCCGTCCAAGGAAGTGCACAAGTGAAGTGTAAAAGAGGGCTTAAATGCACTAAAAATAGCCCTTAAGTTACACTTGATGGGCATCTCACCCTTGAGGGGTATTGTGGTTATTTTGTATTCTATTTTGTAATACACTATATATAGAACCTCTTAGGGTTTTTAGTCTTAGTTTTTGTTGAATATTGAAAGTTGTAACATTTGAA
>NW_025848326.1:0-626 GCF_002878395.1 Capsicum annuum | reverse complement strand
AAAGGTATGGATTCGAGGTCGAATCCTTTTCAAGAAGGGGAGGATGATACGAGTACGACCACGATGATGGACGAGAACGAGTGCATGTTGAATCCGTCCAAGGAAGTGCACAAGTGAAGTGTAAAAGAGGGCTTAAATGCACTAAAAATAGCCCTTAAGTTACACTTGATGGGCATCTCACCCTTGAGGGGTATTGTGGTTATTTTGTATTCTATTTTGTAATACACTATATATAGAACCTCTTAGGGTTTTTAGTCTTAGTTTTTGTTGAATATTGAAAGTTGTAACATTTGAAACACTCTCTCTTGTGAGAATGGCTCCCATGGCCGAAACTTGTAACTAGGGCTTTCAACTTGAGTGTGGAATCACTCGTGTTGGATTCAAGCTTGGAAACGTTGAATGCTTGGGGGATCGAGGTCACTCTTGTGCCAACATAAGAGTTAGGTATTTGTTGTGTATGATGTTAAAGGTCCAAGAGTGGAATAGACTTTTGGGTTGTTAAGATTATACCTTCAATTTGTCTAACTATCTATCCTTTTGTTTCTTTGTAATCGTGTAGTAGTGTTGATGTTGTAATCATGTGTTTGTGTTGTTAATGTGCAATCTGAAATTTGTCTATTGTTCAT
>NW_025848325.1:4857-5377 GCF_002878395.1 Capsicum annuum | reverse complement strand
TAATTTTGAACTAACTCTTTTAGCTTGACAAGGCTAGGATCCCTGTCTTTCTTTTCTTTCACCTAGGAAACTAGAGATGACTCTGAACTACTCTGAACACATACACCACCCTCTGAAGAGTCTACTAAGCGAATACTAGTCTGGCAATCTGATGGATTTCCTGGGCTACCTTCTTCTTGATATCATCAAGATAAGAAATACAACCCATGGAGTCGTCTACAATGTTGGCTTTGCACGGATGATAAAAGACACTCATGTCATAATCCTTCAAGAGCTCTAACCATCTTCTCTGATGAAGATTGAGATCTTTTTGAGAAAAGACATACTGGAGACTCTTATGATCTGTGAAGACATCTACATGAACTCCGTAAAGATATTGCCTCCAAATCTTCAAGGCAAAAACTATGGCTGCTAACTCAAGATCATGAGTAGGATAATTCTTCTTATGGGGATTTAACTGTCTGGAGGCGTAGGCTATGACCTTACCATGCTGCATGAGGACACAACCTAAACCCACTCA
>NW_025848325.1:0-4757 GCF_002878395.1 Capsicum annuum | reverse complement strand
GTGAAGACATCTACATGAACTCCGTAAAGATATTGCCTCCAAATCTTCAAGGCAAAAACTATGGCTGCTAACTCAAGATCATGAGTAGGATAATTCTTCTTATGGGGATTTAACTGTCTGGAGGCGTAGGCTATGACCTTACCATGCTGCATGAGGACACAACCTAAACCCACTCTGGATGCATCACAATAAACTACGATCCCATCTGAACCATCTGGAAGAGCTAAAACTGTAGCTGAAGTGAGTTGAGTCTTCAACTTTTGAAAACTCTTCTCGCAAGAATATGACCACTGAAACTTGACCTTTTTTTGAGTCAATCTGGACATAGGAGATGCAATAGATGAAAATCCCTTAACAAACCATCTGTAATAGTCAGCCAATCTCGAGAAACTCTAGATATCTGATGGAGACACAAAATGAGGCCAGTTTCTTAGCACTTTAATTTTCTGAGGATCTACTCTAATTCCATCATCGGAAATAAAATGGCCAATAAATGCTACTGCTCTTAGCCAAAATTCGCACTTACTGAACTTGGAGAATAATAGATGATCCTTGAGAGTCTGAAGAACAATTTTGAAATGGTCTGAATAATCATGCTCAGTGCAAGAATAGACCAGAATATCATCTATAAAGACTATGACGAACATGCCCAAGTACTGTTTGAACACACGGTTCATCAAGTCCATGAAAGCTGCAGGGGCATTGGTAAGACCAAAGGATATGATTAGAAATTTGAAGTGACCATACCGAGTATGGAAAGCTGTCTTCAAGATGTCACATTCTCTAACTTTGAGCTGATGGTAGCCTGATCTGAGGTCTATCTTGCAGAAATAGATGGCACCCTAAAGTTGGTCAAACAAGTCATCTATTCTAGGAAGAGGATACTTGTTCTTAATCGTGACTTTGTTAAGCAGACGGTAATCAATATACATTTTGAGAGAACCATCTTTCTTGCACACGAATAAGGCTGGTGTACCCTATGGGGACACAGTGGGCCTGATGAATCCCTTATCTAAGAGATTTTTCAACTGATCTTTCAATTTCTTGAGTTCTGCTGGTGCCATTCTATATGGAAGAATAAAGATAGGATGAGTATCTGGGAGAAGGTCTATTCCAAAGTCTATTTACCTTTTGGGAGAAATTCCTGGAAGATCTTTGGGAAAGACATCTGACTATTCATTAACCACTGGGATTGAGTCAAGATTAGGAGATTCAGAACTGGAATCTTTAACATGCACGAGATGATACACGCACCCCTTAGAAATTATTTTCCTTGCCCGAAGGTAGGAAACAAGCTGACCCTTGAACGATGAAGTAATACCCTTCCACTCTAGGACGGGTTCATTAGGGAACTAAAACTGAACTATCTTATTCTGCAGTTGACTGTGGCATAGCAGGAATAAAGCCAATCCATGCTAAGAATGACATCAAAATCAGTCATCTCTAACTCGACTAAATATGCTGACGTGGATTTTTGAAATATCATAACCCGGAAGTTCCTGTATACCCGCCGAGCTATGATGGTTTTACCCACTGGGGTAGAGACCAAAATGGGCTCTGCTAAAATTTTGGGACTGATTCCAAAATCGCCTGCTATATAAGGAGTAACAAAAGACAAGGATGCACCTCGGTCTAACAAAGCATAAATATGAATATGTAAAATCTGTAACATACCAATAACAATATCAGGAGAATTTTTCTGATCCTATCGGGTATGAAAAGCATAAAGTCTGTTTGGGCATTGCCTAGTGGTACCCTACTGGTTTGGGCGATCGGACTGAGCTGTGGGATGATTCTGTTGACTTTGATAATCAGACATAGGACAATCTCGGACCCTGTAGCCTATCTTGACACATCTGAAACAAACATCACTACCAGATCTGCAAATACCCTTGTAGTTCTTATCACAAGTCTAATAGAGGGGATTAGTACGGGCACTGCTGACACTGCCCTGAGATTTAGAGCCTGGTGCTTTATATTTGAACTTAGGAGCTGGGGCACTGGCTGAAGACTGAACTGAAGCTGATGACTTAGGATGAAACTGTGAATGGTTTCCTCCCTCTGATTTGGGTTGTGCAAAATTAAAACTGTCTGTCTTTGCTCTTTTGTTCTATCTCTCCCTAGTCCTAACCTTCTACTCCTTTATTTGCTTAGCATGGATCATGAGCTTGGCAAAATCATATCACTATTTAGTATCGCAGACCTACACTTATTTACCATGCTATTATTCACCCCTAACATGAACTTGCTCATCTTAGCCCTGTTGTCTGCAACCACATGAGGGGCATATCTGGCTAGCTGAGTAAATTTAAGAGAATACTCCCTAACCTTCATATTTCCCTGCCTGAGGTTGATGAACTCAAGAAATTTGGCCTCCCTCATCTCTTGGGGAAAGAATCTGTCTAAGAAAGCCGTGACAAACTCCTCCTACTCTATAGGACCTGCATCATCTACCCTCTCAGACTTCCACAATTTGTACCAAGTATGAGCCACATCTTTCAACTAATATGCAGCTAAATTAGCACTCTCAATAGAAGTAAAATCCATGATGTCAATGACCTTCTGGACTTGGTCAATAAACTCCTAAGGGTCTTCATCAGACTTAAACCTGTAGAAAGATAGAGGGTTCATTCGGGTGAAATACCAAATCCTAACGGCAGCTGAGTTGGCCACTGGATTGGCCAGAATAGCTGTTGGCCATTTATTCTGGGAAGCTACAGACTGAGAAAGTATGGTGAATTTGGCTCTAAACTCCGCATAAGAGATATGTTCTCCCAAAGTATCTTTGTGCTGAGGAGCTGGCTGGTTTCTTCTCATTGGGGCCATATTGTGAAATAAGAGAAGAACAGATTAGATTGAGAGTTTAACTTGAGATTATTCTCACAAGCACGACATGAATACTGAAAGAAGGGAAACAATTCCTAAAACACCTTATAGCCTCCTATACATAAATGTGGCACGCAACATACCCATGTACAAAACTCTACTAGATGCGGGTTTCAGACTTCCTAGAACTATATTGAACCTTAGGCCCTAATACCAAGTTTGTAACACCCCGATTTTCTTAACTGAAATGCTACACGGTGCTTATGACCCCTAAGGACCACAAACTAACCCATGACTGATATCTGTACCTGTACACTGCATATTATATATGTAAAATGAAAAAAACATAAACAATAGGCCATAAGGTTTAACTATAATAAAGAATCTAATAAAAATAACATCCATGTGGGTGATCAATACCTAAAACAACTGAAGTCTGAATCAAAATTGAACATAAGTCTGAACTAAATACGAAAGTCTCTAAGTACTGACTGAATAAGGAGTTGAAGGAACATGTCTCCAACTAACTCCGTAAACTGATAACTAACTGAAATAATAAATGAATAAATCAAATTATATCATCCTCGAATGAAGAGGACTCACTGCAACTCTATATACTGGAATACGACTGCTACTACTAGTCTGGAACTTGTGTCTCTAAACCTATGGTGTAACATAAAAAGAAAGCACCATAGCGTAAATATGTCAGTACAACTGGAATACTAAGTATACGAGTGAGGTAGGCTAATGTAAAATAGTTTACATACATGAACAATGCTAGCTGACTGACTGATATAAACATAAGAGTTCAAACATACATACATAGTAACTGAGATCATGATTACGTGATATCTAGATCTATACGCTAATACATGGTTTACTGATAACTGGTATGACTGATACTGTAGTTCTGATAACATGAGCGAATATGTTTGACAATCTTGAATCTGATGGAACTATCTGAGTTCCGTAATATAACTAAAGTTGACTGTATCTAACAGTTCGGGTCTTCTGAAATTAAAAGAACTATCTGAGTTCTTTTGCTGAGACTAATACTGAAACTGTGGGAGGTAGTTGTTTAATTAACATGCCCCGTGTGCGCCATTATGGCTAAGCTGGGGTTCAATCTCTGCCCTGATTGGAAGGGTGTCAATACCGCACCACTGGTAAAGACAAGATGTGTGTAACCCTCATCTGACAGTGTTGATGTCTCAAACTATGCTGGATACATAGTTTTGGAATACAAGGATGACTACTAAGAATCACACCCTAAACTGGTAGGTGAGTTTCCATCCTTGGGTTTACTCGGTGCTAACTTCTACTCCCATCTAAAGAGACTGAACATGAATAACTAACTGAACATGTAATGAGCTAACTAAATTCCATTGACTGATGGAATACTACCGATATCTAGTAACTGACTGAGATCATGAGGTTTTCTTGAGTCACCTGACTGACTGAATTCTACTGAATCATGGCTTGATTTTGGATATCGTGAAACATGACATTGCTCTAGGTACACATCTATATTTTTTGGGTACGAATATCCCCAGGACTTGATAGAAAAAAACTGACACACATGACATGACTTGATCACCAGATTTGAGTCAAAAATTCATAATATCACAAGTAGGGGGTATTATACTTCATGTAGTTATTCAACATCTTAAACATTGTAGGGAATGCATGGATATATTTTGTGTACATATTGTATATCTCCATTATCATACATGCTTCATACCACAGCA
Source organism: Capsicum annuum (assembly GCF_002878395.1). Lineage (NCBI taxonomy): Eukaryota > Viridiplantae > Streptophyta > Magnoliopsida > Solanales > Solanaceae > Capsicum > Capsicum annuum. The sequence goes on along the minus strand of NW_025848325.1, from coordinate 183 downwards.
ATAGCAATGCATGAATAACATGGAATTCATATTGAAGTATATAGCTAACACAAACTTGTCATTTAGATATCATGGAACCATGTAAACATGAATTTCTAGCATCCCAAACATTTTATCGAACACCTTGCATGCAATATTTAAGGCATAGGTGTGTTTCATGACTTGTACCATATTACACCACCT
>NW_025848324.1:0-5179 GCF_002878395.1 Capsicum annuum | reverse complement strand
TTATCAGATCTTAGTACTTTTTTATTTGCTTCGGCTAGGTTTAAAAACCATAATTTTACTGTTCCTATTAATGTCTTTTCTATATATTCTGGTGTATTTGTTGTATCTATTTTATTATCTAATAATTGTTTTGACATGTATTCTACCCATAGTTGTATTATTTTATTTGTGTCTATTGCACAGTCTAAATCTAAAAAGTTATAATTAATTATTTGTTTTGGTGTACATTTATTATATTCATCCTTTGGATTATATCTTTTAAACTTATTTTTATAATTATAGGTTGGTTTTGATGTACTAGGAATTATATTTTTATCTAGAGTATTTACTTCTATATTTATTAGTTCTAGATTTTCTTTATAAATTACTTCTTGCTTTTCATTAATTTCTAGTTTTCCTATGTTTTCTAGAATTTCTATATATGTTTCACTATCTTCCGAATCATAATTATCTGTTTCTTCGGCATCTATTGTATTTGTTTTTAATTCACTGATTTCTGGTTCTTTATTTTTTATTTCTAATTTTTTTTAAATTGATTTATCTCATTTAATAATTTTTGTTCTTTATCTTTTTCTTCTTTTTCTTTCTGTCTCTTTCCATATAAATTTTTTAGCATTTGTAGTTCTTTTTCTAATTTAGTAATCCTACTATTTTTAGTTTCTTCTATTTTTCGTATTTATTTTATGGTTTGTTGTTTTGTTTTATCTATTTCCTTTTTTCTGTCTATCTCTTCATTTTCTCTTTCTATTCTTACCATAGCTACCAACTTATCTTCTAATTTTAATTCTTCTTTTTCTAACATTAAATATAAATGTTCACCTATTTTCTTATATCTCCTTCCTAAATTAGAGAATACTATTTTTATGTTTAATCTTTCGTGATTTTCATATGTTTTTCATCTATTATAAATTCTTTTTTATTCATTTTATTTAAATGTATATATGTTATGTTGATATATATATATTCTAGACTATCTATTGTTGATTCTAAATTTGATATTTCTTCTTTTTGTGCATTTATTGAGTTTTTACTAACTCCGGCAATTATGTTATACGATAGTCTTTCTATCCTTATTTTTAATTCTTTACGTTTTTTAGATATTATTTGTTTTAATTCTTTATATTGTTGTGGTTTTTGTATGTTATTCATCTAAATAATATTTATAATATTTTGGTGGATATCTAAATCTAATTTTATCATAACTAATAAATTAAATCCAATTATATACTACTTCCGTAACTTTAATTACATAAGCTCTGATACCATTTGTAGGGGGTGCAGATAACTTGGGTAATAAATAGATCTATTATAGTTCTAATGTATTTATTATTATTTGTGCGTAGATAATTCTTAACTTCTCTAAACATTATTATTTTTAGTGTATTTACTTTAATTTCATTAATGTTCATATCTTGGGGGGTGATTAGATGACATTTGATTAAATGCTTTACTGTAATATTCTTTAGTTTTTTCTCTTAGTCTTTGTAATTCTTCTATATTATTTTGGAGGTATTCTAAATATTCTATATCTTTTGTTCTAAAATATTCAATTAAATTCTCTTTCATAAGTATTTCTGTTAATCTTATTTCTTCCATATCTTGTCTCCATTATTTTAAATTCTCATAGTCTATCATTTTATCCTAAAGTAGTTGTGATACTGCAAATTTCTTTGTAATAATTTTTTCTAATTGTACTATATCTGATATTAAATTCTAGGTTATCTTTTTCATTAATTATCCTATCTTTTTCGTCTATGAATAATTCTATGTCTAAATTATATTCTAAACTGTCTTTTAATTCTAGTTATTTTATGGTTTATATATCCAAATTAATCTTTCTTTTATTTTTTTCTCCCCTTTCTAAGCTGGTTTCTATAATTAATTTCTTTGTATAGCCAACTTTACTTTTCTCTAACTCATTGAATATATTTTAGCATTTCTTAATCTGTATAATATCCATCTGAATAATTATCTAGGTAGTAGTAGTGATTGTCATCACTTAAGTATATTTCTCCTAACTCGTCTTCTATCTGATTTATATCTAACTCTTCATCTTCAATGTGAAATATTTTTTCCCATATTATTTTCTTTACGTCTATAATTTCTATATCTCTAAATATGTATAAAACTAGTACTTCAAAATTATCTGTCATTTAGGTGGGTTAATTAAATGCTTTTTCATAATTTTCTTTAGTTGTTTATTTTAATCTTATTAATTCATCTATATTTTCATTAAGGTATTCTATATATTTTATATCTTTGGTTCTCAAATATTCTTCTAAATTTGTTTTCATTAGTTTCTCCATTAATTGTATATTTTTCATATCCATTTTTCAATATTCTAAATATACGTACTTTATCATGGTTGATGTGTAGGTTTGGTATGTAAGTATTTATAAGAGTATTTAGGTAGGTGAGGTATGTAATTTATTCTAGCCATAAAATATTTATCAAATATTTTTTCTAATATGATTTTTCATATATCTACAATTTCTATATCCTTAAGTACATACAAAACAAGTATTTTAAATTTATCTACCATTTCGTCAGATAAATAAGTATTCATTTTTCATATCATGTTTTTTTCAAAATATTCCCTTCAATCATACACATAACAAAATATGATCATTTTAGATTACTATATACTAGATTATTCCTAAATGACATGTTTTTCGGTCACTATTAGCATGGTAATCTGGATACTTTTCCCTTAAACAGCTCCTCTACTCTGGCTACTTCCCTATCACGGCTTTCTTGCCTCACCGGTTTCACCTTTAGGATGGCATAGTTCTTAAAATTTTTTCTCCTTTTCCACTTTGCTAATAAACTTCTTAACATGCTATTTTTTGAATAATTCTACTATAAAGTAACTAACATGAACCTATTTTATCATATGAATTTAGCTATTCATAATCATAAATAAATATATCTATTCTGGTAGGTTTGATAATTCTGGGCTTTGTTCATCCATAGCTTTTGCTTAAAAATATATCTACTTTTATTAAATAGTCAAAAGTTTTTTTATTTACAAAGAAGGAGGCTTGCTTCAACACATGAAGACTTGCCTCTAACTGAGCAAAATGCTCGTCTATTTATAACCTAAGAATGAAAGTGTGTATACTATTTACTTTACACCTGTCCTAATATATCTTTACACATCTCCTACTTAATAATTACATTTTTTTACAAAAAGTCTTACAAAGACAAAAAAGCAATTATGGCAAGTGCCAAAAAGTCAACAAAATTAAAAAGCAAATAGTTCCTATACATTATTTACGTAAAGGAAATCAAGAAAGCTATATACATGTCGCTTTCATGATTTAATATCTTGTCTTTTATTTTTTCTATTATTGCTCCGTTGTTATCTTCTAGCTGGCGTCCTTATCTTCCTGGTTGATTTTTTCTTTTATTCTAGCTGGACTTCTGGGATAATATTATCTCCTCCATTATATCTCGAACATTGATGGTCTGCATATTTGTGTCCAATTATCTTGCAATATGTTGTTAATAATCCGTCTGAAATAAATCCTTTCCTAATTGCTCTTGCAGTAGATTGTTTTTCTGGGTTAAGTAACGTCATTATTCATTGTCTGACATCTTCCATATCTGTTTGTCGTAGTTCTCTTGAATTTGAATAAATCATTTGATGGTGTCTTGAATAATAGCTCCATATTGGGTTTCCATTGATGTAATTAGTTGCTAATTCTTGAATAATTGTAGCTAATCCAATAAGTCATTTATTTGCATAAAAATCAGGTATCTCAATCTTGGGTATCTCTGGTTACTGCACAATATCTTCTGGTATAATCATATCTCTGGTTAATCCTACTTTTATAATTTCTATAACTGGTTTGATTTCATTGTATAATATCTCTGCTGGTGCAGTATAAAACTTTCTATAAAATAGATTTCCTTTGGTTACTCTTTTATAGTTGGTGAATAATTTATCTAATTCTTCTATAGCTGTTAGTTCTTCTCTATCTTGGGTATATACGGTATTTAATAATCCATAGTTGAAACATGTTTTTATTAAGCTTGGATTGATTTTGGTAATGCGATTAGCTTGTTGTAACCTTGCAATTTTTGGGTTATGTAGTTTGTGTTTGGTTCTTGGATATCTGTAGCTCTGGGGTTAAGGTTTAGAAAAGTTTGTACTTTGTAGATATTTTCTATATATCCTCGGGCTGTATGGTTATAAGCTTTTTTATCTTGGTTCCAACTATCTCGATATGTGGTAATTTGTGGGGGTATGTACAAGGGGTCTTTTTGTATTTTTGGTATAAATGATTTTTAAAATATCTTATTCATGTTCATGTTCTGATATCTTTGTCCACTAACTCCTTTGCTTGTACCTGCAATTGTAGATTGATAAACGTTATGGGTTTTACGAAGTGTCCCAACGTCTCTTTTTAGCTCTGGAATTTTAATGTCTTCCGATCGACATAGCTTTGCACACTGCTGAGTTAGCTGATTTGTAGCTTCAGACTTCAGTTTAACTTCATTAGTCTTTAGCTTTTCTATTTCATTACCCATACTGTCCACTTTCATTGAAAGCATAGTTAGGGTTTTGAGTATCTTTTCTAAAGTATCATCTTCTGTTATATCAGTCTGTGTAGCTTTGTCTTGATATGTAATCTGCAATAATATTTTTGTTAGTACTAATTACTTCAATTGTAAATGTAAAATTTAATATATTCAATACTAGTCTCCGAATTTCTTTTGTTGTAACTGAATTTTGTATTTTCTTTGTTAGCCACCAGCGAACCTGGGTATTATCTGTCCTTACAATAAATTTGTTATATACAATATATGGCTCAAATGCTAATAAACATTTATATAACGAACATTATTCTTTTCTATTTATTTCCCATTTTATTTCTGTTTCATTAAATGTACCTGAGTAGTATCTGCAATGATGTTCTAATTTTTTATTTTCGTACCTATATTTAAGTACTCCTCCATAGCTATATTCACTTGCATCTGCTTCTACTATATATATAAATTTTTTTATCTTTGTCTGGGAATTGTAATTTTGGTAATTCTTTACAAAGTATTTTTATTTTCTGGACTTGTTTTTTATCTTCTTCGTTGTAATTATATTCTACGTCCTTTTTAAATTTTTTCTGTAAAGTCTTTAGGTTTTCTGCTAGTTTTGGTATATATTCTCTTACTTGGTTTA
>NW_025848323.1:1088-2636 GCF_002878395.1 Capsicum annuum | reverse complement strand
ATATACATCAGGATCCATCATGCTTCCCATCTATCAAAATCAACCACGTTGTGGATTTCTTTCACACTCAAGTTCAAAACAACTCCATTAAGACCAAAAGGTCAAATCATTCAAAATATCTCAAATATTCAACATCAACGTGCTTATAACACACACTTTATAAAAAAAACACAATTTCCAATGGGGATTCACGACCCAAATATTAAAATCATGATAAATCTCGTTCAAGATCCATGCTTTATATCTTCACACATGTAAATTCGTCATTCAAAATCATAAACATCAAGATTTCATAATAATCATCATAAGATATGGGTTCATGCTTCAAATTCATAAAAATCAAATAAAAATCATGCCTTTGTAAAGAAAATTACTTTTGGGCACAATAACGAAAGAGAGTTCTTGTTATAAACTCCACATACCTTGAATGATGAACTTTAGATAGATACTCATTTTTTAGATGTTAATCGTGCCTTTGAATGATGGTTCTTGGATTTCTTGAACTTGGAATTTGGAATCTTGAATAAATTTGCAGAATTAATGGTGAACTTTGGAGGTTCTTGAAGTTGGATGTAGGAGCTTAGGGTTTCTTTTTTAGGGAGTTGATGAAATATAACATATAATACTTCTAATAGGATTTAATATAGGGTTTGGACGGATTTTGGGTGAGGGAAAATGACCAAAACGCCCCTAAAAAATCAAATAATTCTCGAATCTGTCCTTTGCGGCTGTTTTGATAGTTTGAAGTAGATCAATCATAACGTTTTACTCCGATATCAAAATTGGATGAAACCAATTTCATTAGAAAGCGAACTCTCATATATTTACATTGATATATAGTATCTCACCCAGACCATTGTGTACGAGGAGTTATGATTGTTTGAATTTGACCCAAAAATTCGCTTTTGATAGGCTGAAGTAGATCGACCATAACTTTTTTGTCCGATAGACAAATTGGATGAAACCAATTTAATTGGAAAGAGGACTCGTAGATATTTCCGTTTATATATAGTAGATCAACCAGATCATTATTTACAAGTTGTTATGATCGTTTAAATTTGGAGAAAAAATACGCTAGGCCTCAGTACTTTTTCCTGCACGTTTTACTGTTCACTACTATTCACGGTTCGATTGGAATGTTCATAACTCGTCACTCGGGTGTCCGTTTTGGATGAGACACATATTGTTGGAAAGATTATTCAATACTCTATGCAATGGTGGGTCATAATCTAAGACATTTCGCAAGAAAAATTTATAATTCCTTCTAGAAGGTAGAACCCAACACGTTTACGCACAAAATTTCAACGAAAACTTCTCGGGGTATTACATCATCCCCCCTTGGAAACATTTATCCTCGAATGATGCTAGCCATGCCAAGATTAGTTAGGGAATAGATCATACAGCTGAAACCATTCGTTAGACTCATCACCACATTGTTTCTCACTCCGAATGCAACATAGAATGCATAAATTCAAGAAACTACAGCTGAACACATAATAACTGACAGCTGAACTACTGCAACTTTTATCAAAAGTTCATGATTTAGGA
>NW_025848323.1:0-988 GCF_002878395.1 Capsicum annuum | reverse complement strand
ACGCCGAATGCAACATAGAATGCATAAATTCAAGAAACTACAGCTGAACACATAATAACTGACAGCTGAACTACTGCAACTTTTATCAAAAGTTCATGATTTAGGAGAGAACGGTACCTTCGGCTTGATCTTAGTTCGCGGAAAATAGGTGCGGGTACTTGGATCGCATATCTACCATAGCTTCCCACGTTGCACCATCAATAGATTGGTTTCGCCACAACACCTTGACCAAGGGAACTTCTTTGTTCCTTAGTCTTCGGACAGTGAAATCAGGAATCTCAATAGGAATCTCATCAAAAGAAAAATTTTCTTAAATGTCAGCACTCACTGAGGAATCCACTACCACAACATCGCTACTATGCTTTCTAAGCATGGAGACATGGAATATTGGATGAACAGAGGAAAACTCGGAAGGCAACTCGACCTCATAAGCTACCTTACCAACACGACTAAGAATTTTGTAAGGACCAACATAATGGGGACTAAGCTTTCCCTTCTTTCCTAATCTCTTCACCCCCCTCATGGGTGAAATTTTCAGATACACTAGGTCACCAACTTCAAACTCAAGGTCTCTCCTTCTAACATCCGCATATGACTTCTGACGAGTCTGCGCAGTTTTCAACCTTTTGCTAATCAACTTAACTTTTTCCAGAGCCTCAAATATCGAATCAGGATGACTCACAACCGCTTCACCTACCTCGAACCAACCTATGGGTGATCTACACTTCCTCCCATATAAGGCTTTAAATGGAGCTATGCCAATACTAGAGTGGAAATTGTTATTGTAAGCAAACTCTATCAACGGTAAGTGATCATCCTAACTTTTCTTAAAGTCAAGTGCACAAGCTCTCAACATATCCTCTAAGGTCTGGATGGTCCGCTCAGCCTGACCATCAGTCTGCGGATGAAAAGCAAAACTCAAAAGCAATTGGGTACCAAGACCCTTCTAAAAAGCTTTCCAAAATTGCGAAGTGAACTGAGTACCCCT
>NW_025848322.1:0-1427 GCF_002878395.1 Capsicum annuum | reverse complement strand
GGGAGGAGAAGATGCGGTTTTGGGAGGCTTTGGATGAGGTGGTGAGAGGCGTGCCTAGCTCGGAGAAGATTGTTGTAGCAGGAGATTTCAATGGGCACATCGGGGCGTTACTAGGAGGCTTTGGTGATGTGCATGGTGGTTTTGGTTTTGGGGAAAGAAATGAAGAGGGGCTACTCTATTGGATTTTGCGAGGTCCTTTGGGCTGGTGGTGGTAAACTCGGGCTTCCCGAAGAAGGACGATCACCTTTTGAAGCGCGATAGCCTTTGTTGCTTAGGAAAGGGGATAAGGTGTTGTGTAAGGACTGTAAGGTCATCCCAAGTGAGAATCTTTCGACCCAGCATAGGCTCTTGGTTATGGCTTTGGGTATAAGGAAGGATAGGAAGAGAAGGGGTGAGGAGTGTAGACCTAGAATTAAGTGGGGCGGCTTGACGCCAGTGAATACATGGGAGATAGGGGAGAAGTTGGCGGGAATGGGGTGTGGGAGTGTAGGGGGGACGTGGATAGTATGTGGGATAGGGCGGCTAGGTGCATCAGGGAGAATGCTAGTGAGGTGTTGGGTGTTTCTAGGGGCAGGGCAGGGCATCATCGGGGGGATTGGTGGTGGAATGAAAAGGTTAGAAGAAAGTGGAGACCAAGAAAGGGGCGTATGCTAAGTTGGTTGAGAGTAAGGACGAAGAAGAGAAGCGGGTAAACAGGAAAGAGTACAAGTTAGCTAGGAAGGAGGCTAAGTTAGCAGTTACGGCGGCTAAGACGACAGCTTTTGAGATCTTGTATGCGGGGTTACAGGAGAAAGAAGGGGAAAAAAAGTTGTTTAGACTCGCTAAGGCTAGGGAGAGGTAGGGTCTTGACCTCGACCAGGTGAAGTGCATTAAGGGGGAGGACGGTACAGTGTTGGTGGAGGACGGCCACATTAAGAATAGATGGCAGTCGTATTTTCATAGGCTCTTGAATGATGAAGGGGATAGAGCTATTGTGTAAGGGGAGCTGGAGCACTCAGAGGAGTGTCGGAATTTTAGTTATTGTAGACGTTTTAAGGTAGAGGAGGTTAGAGAGGCTGTTCGCAGGATGCGAAGGGGTAGGGCGACGGGGCCTGATGAGATACCGGTGGATTTTTGAAAGTTTTCTGACGAGGCTGGTTTAAGGTGGTTGACTGGATTGTTTGACAAAATTTTCAAGATGGCGAAAATGCCCGAGGTTTGGAGGTGGAGTACTATGATCCCTCTTTATAAGAATAAGGGTGACATTCAGAGTTGCAATAACTATAGGGGTATTAAGTTATTGAGTCACTCTATGAAGATTCGGGAGAGAGTGGTCGAGGTGAGGCTGAGACAGATAGTGTCTATTTCGGAGAACCAGTTTGAATTTATGCCTGGCCGCTCGACGACGGAGGCAATTCACTTGGTACGGAGGCTGGTGGAACAGTATA
>NW_025848321.1:0-11076 GCF_002878395.1 Capsicum annuum | reverse complement strand
CTTAGTACTAGTGATTCACTTGCTAGAATTCACTATAAACTTTTTGTGGATGAAATAGAAAATAAGATGTATTTATACCACACAGGAGGGACAATTTTGTGAAATTAATTAATAGCTTTAGGTTACTGTAATCATGTTTCACTCAATTCACACAAATGGAATAAATATAAAATTTAGCATTGTTTAGTTTATGGGAATTAGTAATTATTACTGTGAAGAATTTGAAACAATAGGCAAAACTATGAGCGGTTACAGTCTATTTATTAGTTGTCTTACACAATTTTATAGCTAAAAGTTGTCTTATACATTGTTCTAGAGGAAAAGAGAATTAAATGTAGTTTAATCCATTTGATTAATAAATAAATCTGGCCTCTTGGAGTCGTATGTACACAAACCCAACCCGTGGTCTTCTGATCACATGGCAAAAAATTTACGAGCAATAATACCAAATGATAACACAGAAAAGTCACAATAATAGATTCATATATGGTCTTACCATTTCATTGTATTGTCGGAGTATAAACTCTCTTCAATTAATCTGTTCAAATGATAAAGTAAAGCCATAACATTAGAAAATATTCGGCTGCAACATCGACATTCAATTCCATCAGTATAAGCAACCATGATTTTTTTTATTAATTGAGATAATTTTGATGTAATAATAAACTTAATACTAATTCACTTACTCGAACTCAAAATAAAATAATTGTGGATGAAATAGAAAATAAAGATGTATTCATACCCGTAAAGGAGGGATAATTTTACAATATTAATTTCTAATTTTAGATTTTCATCATCAATTTAAATACAATTTACATAGTCCAATAAAAATAAATTTTGTACTATACTATTTTATGAGCATTACTAATTACTAGTTTAGGATACATGTGATGCTGTCATGACCCAAAATAGGACCATGTCCGGAGCTAAGGAATTTAGGACTCCAAAGCAAGCCTCATCATAATTCAACTAAAACTCGGGCAGAGTTTCCTCTGTTTTTGGGCCTAACAAGAAAATTTCCTGTCTCAAATCTACAACACAATAACCTAACATCACTCAAACACATCAAACCTACACACAATACACCAAAATCACCAACAATTCACAAACACCACTAAAATGTAAAATGAAATCCATCTCCAAAACATAAGAGGACGTCCAAATACTCCACAAGTCCAAAATAATTAAAGAATACTCAAAACTCTAAAGAAATGACTATGGAGTGACTCTACGAGTTTTTGAGAAACAGAACATAATTGTAACACCCCAATTTTCTAAATCGGAATGCTACACGGTGCTCATGACCTCGAAGGACCACAAGATAAACCATGACTGATATTTGTACCTGTATACTGCATAATATATCATAAAATGCGGAAATATGAACATGAAAGGCCATAACGTTCGAACTGAATAAACATCTGATAAGACAATGTCCGAAAATGGTATAACAATACCAAAAGAAATCTGAAATAACTGTCTGACATGCTATAGTCTACAAAGACTCTAAAATTTTTGAATAAGGAGTTGATGACCGTCGTGGTAGGGCATCACAATGCCGTCACACAAGAGCTAGATTCTGCCTAAGGCTGACGACCTTCGTGGTAGGGGGTCACAAATGTGGTAAACTACCATGAATGTCGTCACACAGGAGCTGGTTTTTGTCTAAGGCTGACGACCTTCATGGTAGGTCATCACAAATGTTATAAGCTACCACGAATGTCATCACATTATTTCCAGCCTGACATGCTGGAGTAAAATAGGAAAAACACTTTGCTCTGATATCGGATTTAGGCATTATTGGTATCGTTGGAAAGATAATTCAATTATCTATATATTGATAGATCATGATCTCAAAAATTATAAAAATAATGAGAGATATACTCATTTGAAGTTGACTATACCAATATCCTCCTCAAGAATTCAATCGGTAGGAATGTTTTGATTCGTCTGATAGCGGGGAGTTATTTGAATCCTTAATATACATATAACTTACTCATAAAACTATAAAAGAACCATGATATAGTATGCATGAGCTTGGTACATGGCTCTACTATTGGTTTGGATTTTTTGGGGTATTACAATATCTCTCCCTTGGAAATATTCATCCTCGAATGATGACTGCTTGAGAGGGGAGAAAAAATAAAATGACACATATATAGCATAAATGACTGATCATGATTTCATGGCTGACATGACTGAAAACTGAGCATATCATACTAAACATGCATATCTGATGCATGTGTAGCTAATTTATGAATGTAGGACTGAGTGTTTCGATAAACTGAGTTTCTCAAACAGAGAATGCATATCTGATGCTTAGATGATAAGTTGAATCCATGTATATCTGATGCATGATTATATGACTGACATGATACGTGAATGCATGACTGAAAGTACTGATAAGCTGACCACGCATATCTGATGCGTGAATACATGACTGAACTGACTCACAAACATGTGATGAACATGCAATGGTAAAGGAACTAAGATTGAACTAAAACATGAGAACATGACTGAGTCTTCTACGTGACATATGGACTGAACATCATGAACTGAACTGAACCTCTGAATACTTGACTTACAGCTGAGGTCTAACTTGAAGGTCAACTTATGAGTACCCTTTATTCTAGACTGAATTTGTTATGCAAAGAGAAATTGAAGGATCTAAGGCATGAGAGCATTAAGAGAAAGTAGGGTATCTCCCCCTTGGGATGCTATGTCCCTCAAAGAACGCTTACCTTACGGAGATACTGGGTGATGCACAGGGCATCTATGAACTAAATCATGACTGATTATCTGAGATCTGAAACTTGAGGCATGATACATGAATGCATAGACATACTGACTTATCTAATTAACTGAGTATACTGGGGAGCATGATACGTGTACATGAGTCATGAGCTGCATGACCTGAGTCTGGATTTTTTTTAGTTCATGGAACATAACTTGTAACACTGAGTGATCTAGAACTGAACTCCCTATACTGGGAACTGAAAACGCAGACGATTCTATGGAATACATGTGAACATAAGTTGTATTCATGGAATCTAAGACATAAAACAAACATAGGCACTATGCTGACTGAAGTACAAAGCTTTACGCAGAGATAAGGATGGGTCGGGAATCGCCTTCCCTAACTACTTTTCTGTACATACTGGCACTACTACTGGAATCTGAGAGCCTGAATTGGGTACTTGATCTACCATTCCCACTTGGATTTAAGGCATCATCATTAGTCTGTGAACACTAAACTAATCTTTGAACTGAACTTTAATCATCATCACATACTTACACTCTGATTAACACATGCTTTCCTTACTAAACACATCATCTGCCCCTATTTCCCTCACATACTACTAGTATCACATTTACACCTTCATGCTTAATTTCGAGTCGATAAACTTAAATTTCTAACTCACACTGTTCAAGGTTACTGATTCATCCTGGCACAACTATCCCCATGAATACATAGTCTGTTCAATCTGGATATCATTATTCCAACTCTACTACTGCTAAACTCCTGGGTTTATGCTTCTAACTCTAGTTATATGCCATCATAGGATTTTTAGAAGTGATCTGCTGGCATATCTAAATTAGGGTTCAAGAATGAGTTCTCATGATCATGAATAAGATCCGTACAACTTTGGGACATAACTGAACTGATGCGATACTGTTGAGTATAAGGGAAATGCCATAAATATTCGTAGGGACTATTTGAGAAAGCCCTATCTGTAGGACTTGAGCTTCACTACTTCTGTTACCTTGAAAGTAAGGTAAAGTTGACATGACTAAAGCATGATAAGAATCTACATGAGTTTTCTTAGAGAAACTTTTTATAGCATGATCTGAGACATGAAAGAAGGGAAGCTGTTCCTAAAACATCTCATAGCCTCCTGGACATAAGTGTGATGCACAACACATGCATGTACAAGACTCTACTAGATGCGACTTTCAGACTTCCTAGGACTCTATTGAACCTTAGGCTCTGATACTAAGTTTGTAACACCCCAATTTTCTGAATCGGAATGCTAGTCCGTGCTCATGACTCCGAAGGACCACAAGGTAACCCATGACTGATAGTTGTACCTGTATACTGCATAATATATTATAAAACACAGAAATATGAACATGAAAGGCCATAAGGTTCGAACTGAATGAACATTTGATAAGACAATGTCCAAAAATGGTATAATAATACCAAAACAAATCGAAAATAACTGTCTGACATGCTATAGTCTGCAAAGCCTCTAAACTATCTAAATAAGGAGTTGATGGGATATTTCCCCAACTAAATCCATCTAGCAACTAAACTAAAAGAGTAAATGAATCAATAATCGTATCATCCTCGAATGAAAAGGACTCACTGCAAACTTTGAACACTGGAATACTACAGCTGATTTGGAGCTCATGCCTCTGAACCTATGGTGTAACATAAGAGAAAGCACCATAGCAGAAATGCATCAGTATATCTGAATGTACTGAGTATACGAGTGAGGTAGGCTAAATGAAAAGGGTTATATGCATAAACAATGCTGAATAATATGAAAGTGAGAATACATACATGCATACATAACTGTAACTGAACTCGTGGAGATACTGACTACTGAGTCTGAATACTGACAACATGAGTGTACTGATACTGAGATACTGAATAGATGAACGACTATTTCTGACAGTTTGAATTATGAAAAACTGGTCTGATTGACTGTGTGTGACAGTTCTAAAGCAGAATACTGATATCATGAATTCTAATAAATGATATGAATGATACATGAGTTCAAAAAACTAATACAACTAATATAACTGTGTTGATCGGCCTAACTGATATAACTGATACTGAGCGACTGTATCTGACAGTCTAAGTTCTGATGGAAATATATGAGTTTTGTTCTACTTGGAGTAACTAAATATGAGATCAGTCCTATCTAGCGGGTGATCATGAGTATACTGATAACAAGGATGATTTGACTCAGTTTGAGATCAGTTCTATCTAGTGGGAGATCTTTAAAACTATTTACAATGTTAAGCAATGACTGTATCTAACAATACTGAATCTGTACTACTGAAACTATGGGATGTGTTCATCTAACCAACATGCCCCAAGCTAAGCTGACTGGGGTCCAATCTTTGCCCTGACTGGAAGGGTGTCAGTACTGCACCACCAGTAAAGACATCTGCTGTTGAGTCTGTCCTAATATAGCGGGTGACTCTTGGGATCAGTCCTATACATATAAATACGCTAATGGGTAACCCCTGAATATGACAGTCCTATCTAACGGGTGACGTCTCATACCTACGCTGGCAACATAATTCTGGAATTTAGGGATTGATTCTAGGGATCTCAGTTCTATTCTAGCGGGTGAGCCCCTATCCCTAGGTTTTCTCAGTGCAGAATTCTACTCCCATCTGAAAGACACTGAACTGAATAAATGGGCTAAACTAAATAACTTAACTGAACTGATTTGCTGAACTGAGACTGATTAACTAGACTGATACTAGTGGCATTGTTTAGCGGAGCTAAACTAAGTTTACTTGATTCCGATGACTGACGAAATATAATGAGTTCTAAGGACTGGTTGAGAGTACTGAAGTTTCTGAGATTGACTTTAAATACTGAGGTTACAGATATTACTGAGTACAAGATCACTGAGATTACTGACCTACTGAGATTACTGAGGTTACTGGATTTTTCCTGAGTTACATGACTGACTGAATTCTATAGATCATGGCTTGACTGACAGTGTCGTGATAACACGACATGGCTCTAGGCACACAGCTATAGTTTTCAGGTACGAATACCCCCAGGACTCGATGGAAGGAAACTGACACAACATGACTGACTTGATCATAAGATTGGAGTCCACAATTCACATTATCATAAATAGATGGTATTATAAATCATGTAGTTCCTCAACATAATAAGCATGGTAGGGAGTGCATATCTATTTTTCATGTGCATATTGTATATCTCCATTATCATAAATGCTTCATACCTCAATAATAGCAACACATGAAAAGCATGAAATTCATATTAAAGCATATAGCTAACATGGACTTGTCATTTATACATCATGGAACCATATAAACATGAATTTCTAGCATCCTAAGCATTTTATCTAACACCTTGCATGCTATCTTTAAGGCATAGGTGTGTTTCATAACTTGTACCATTTTACACCATCTAAGGTTCATAGTTTTCAACTAACAAACATATATATTCCATGAAAACACCGCTAGATATCATCTTGAAACTTAAACAACAATCATCAACATGTACATACTCATATCACCCCAAAAGGTTTACAAAATAATATTTAAAACATGGTTCTTGAGCCCTATGAACGGATTGGATCCATAGATGAACACTACACATACCTTAGAAAGGAAACCTTGATGATTTGCTGGAGAGTTCTTGGATTGGGAAACTTAATTCTTAATTATCTTGGAAAAAGGCTTAAATCTTACTTTTAAGAGATGAGTTTGATAGAAACCCTAATCTTGTGGTTGAGAGCATAAGAGAGGGTTTTTGAGATGCTTAACTGAAGAAAAATGGGAAAAATTATGCCTCTTTAGGGTTATAAGTCGTGGGAGGTGAAGGTAAAATACCAAAATACCCTTATGAAATAAATTCCCAGTTGCTGAAAATAATAGCTGCCGACATTTGTGACAAGGCATCAAAAATGTGGTAAGCCATCAAAAATGTCGTCACACAGAAGTTGGAATTGATGGTTTCTGCTTAAGTCTGACGACCTTCATGTAAGAGCATAAAAAATGTGGTGAACTACCACAAATGTCCTCACTTAGGAGCTGGTTTCTGCCTAAGTATGACGACCCTCATGGTAGGACGTGACAAATGTGGTAAGCTACCACGAATGCTGTCACACAGGAGATGGATTCTGCCTAAGGCTGACGACCTTCATGGTAGGGCGTCACAAATATGGTAATATACCACGAATACTGTCACACAGGAGTTGGTTTCTGCCTAAGGCTGACGACCTTCGTGGTTTGGCGTCAGAAATATGGTAAGCTACCACGAATGTCGTCACACTGTTTCCAGGCTGACATGCTGGAGTAAAATAGGAAAATATCTTTGCTCCGATATCGGATCTAGTTGAAATTGGTATCGTTGGAAAGCTAATTCAATTATATATCTATTTATAGATCATGATCTCAAAATTTATAAAAATAATGAGAGATATACTCATTTAAAGTTGACTATACCAATATCCTCCTCAAGAATTCAATTGGTAAGGAATGTTTTGATTCATCTGATAGCTGGGAGTTATTTGAATCCTTAATATACATATAACTTACTCATAAAACTATAAAATAACCATGATGTACTATGCATGAGCTTGGTACATGGCTCTAATATTGGTTTGGATTTTTTGGGGTATTATAATATCTCTCCCTTGGAAATATTCATCCTCGAATGATGACTGCTTGAGAGGGGAGAAAAAATAAAATGACACATATATAGCATAAATGACTAATCATGATTTCATGGCTGACATGACTAAAAACTGAGCATATCATACTAAACATGCACATCTGATGCATGGGTAGCTGATTTATGAATGTAGGACTGAGTGTTTCGATAAACTGAGTTTCTCAAACTGAGAATGTATATCTGATGCTTAGCTGATAAGTTGAATCCATGCATATCTCATGCATGATTGTATGACTGACATGATATGTGAATGCATGACTAAAAGTACTGATAAGCTGACCACGCATATCTGATGCGTGAATACATGACTGAACTGACTCACGAACATACGACTGAACATGCAATGGTAAAGTCACTAAGATTGAACTGAAACATGAGAACATGACTGAGTCTGCTACGTGACATATGGACTGAACATTATGAACTGAACTGAACCTCTGAATTCTTGACTTACAGCTGAGGTCTAACTTGAAGGTAAACTTATGAGTACCCTTTATTCTAGACTGAATTTGTTATGCAAGGAGAAATTGAAGGATCTAAGGCATGAGAGCATTAAGAGAAAGTAGGGTATCTCCCCCTTGGGATGCTATGTCCCTCAAAGAACGCTTATCTTATGGAGATACTGGGTGATGCATAGGGCATCTATAAACTAAATCATGACTGATTATTTGAGATTTGAAACTTGAGGCCTGATACACGAATGTATAGACATACTGACTTATCCGATTAAGTGAGTATACTGGAGAGCATGATACATGTACATGAGTCATGAGCTGCATGACCTGAGATTGGATTTCGTGGAGCATAACTTGTAACACTGAGTGATCTAGAACTGAACTCCCTATACTGGGAATTGAAAACGTACACGATTCTATGGAATACATGTGAACATAAGCTGTATTCATGGAATCTAAGACATAAAGCGTACATAGGCACTATGCTGACTGAAGTACGAAGCTTTACATAGAGATAAGGATGGGTCGGGAATCGCCTTCCCTAACTGCTTTTCTATACATACTGGCACTATCACTGGAATCTGAGAGCCTGACTTGGGTACTTGATCTACCATCCCCACTTGGATTTAAGCCATCATCATTAGTCTGTGAACACTAAACTAATCTTTGAACTAAACTGTAATCATCACCACATACTTACACTCTGATTAACACATGCTTTCCATACTAAGCACATCATCTGCCCTTGTTTCCTTCACATACTACTAGTATCATATTTACACCTTTATACTTAATTTTGACTCAATAAACTTAAATTTCTAACTCACACTATTCAAGTATACTGATTCATCCTGGCACAACTATCCCCATGAATACATAGTCTGTTCAATCTGGATATCATTATTCCAACTCTACTACTGCTATCATGGGATTTTGAGAAGTAATTTGCTGGCATATCTAAATCTGGGTTCGAGAATGAGTTCTCATGATCATGAATGAGATCCGTATAACTTTGGGACATAACTGAACTAATGGGATACTATTGAGCATGAGGGAAATGCCATAGCTATTTGTAGGGACTATTTGAGAAAGCCCTATCTGTAGGACTTGAGCTTCACTACTTCTGTTACCTTGAAAGTAAGGTAAAGTTGACATGACTAAAGCATGATGAAAATCTACATGAGTTTCCTTAGAGAACCTTTCTATAGCATGATCTAAGACATGAAAGAAAGGAAACTGTTCCTAAAACATCTCATAGCCTCCTGCACATAAGTGTGGTGCACAACACATGCATATACAAGACTCTACTAGATGCGGCTTTTAGACTTCCTAGTACTCTATTGAACCTTAGGCTCTGATATCAAGTTTGTAACACCCTAATTTTCTGAACCGGAATGCTACACGGTGCTCATGACCCCGAAGGACTACAAACTAACCCATGACTGATAGCTGTACCTGTATACTGCATAATATATCATAAAACACAGAAACATAAACATGAAAGGCCATACTATTCGAACTGAATAAACATCTGATAAGACAATGTCCGAAAATGGTATAACAATACCAAAACAAATCTGAAATAACTGTCTGATATGCTATAGTCTACAAAGACTCTAAACTGTCTGAATAAGAAATTGATGAGACATGTACTCAACTAACTCCATCTACCAACTAAACTAAAACAACAAATGAAGCAATAATCGTATCATCCTTGTAATACCCCGGGAAATTTTTTGTTGAAATTTTGTGCGTAAACGTGTTGGGTTCTATCTTCTAGAATAAATTATAAATTTTTCGTGCGGAATATCTTAGATTATGACCCACCATTGTGTAGAGTATCGAATAATCTTTCCAATGATATGTGGATCATCCAAAACGGACACTTGAGCGACGAGTTATGAATATTCCGATCGAACCATGAATAGTAGTGAACAGTAAAACGTGCACTAAAAATTACTGAGGCCTTGCATATTTTTTCTCCAACTTTAAATGATCATAACTCCTTGTACATAATAATTTGGGTGATTTACTATATATCAAAGTAAAGCTCTGTGAGTCCTCTTTCCAATGAAATTGGTTTCATCCAATTTGTCTATCGGAGTAAAAAGTTATGGTCGATCTACTTCAGCCTATCAAAAGCAAATTTTTGGGTCAACTTCAAACAATCATAACTCCTTGTACACAATAATCTGGGTGAGATACTATATATCATTAGAAATGTATGAGAGTCCTCTTTCTAATGAAATTAGTTTCATCCAATTTGGATATCAGAGTAAAATGTTATGGTTGATCTACTCCAGACTATCAAAACAGTCCACCAAAGGACAGATTCGAGAATTATTTGATTTTTAGGGGCATTTTGGTCATTTCATCTCACACAAATCCATCCAAACCCTATATGAAAGCCTATTAGAAACATTATATGCTATATTTCATCAAATTCCCTCAGAAAGAAAACACTAAGCTCCTATATCCAACTTCAAGAACCTCCAAAGTTCACCATTAATTCTCAAAATTTATTCAAGATTCCAAGTTCCTAGTTCAAGAAATCCAAGAACCATCATTCAAAGATACGATTAACATATCAAAAACGAGTATCGATCTAAAGTTCATCTTTAAAGGTATGTGGGGTTTTTCAACAAGAACTCTCTTTCGTTCTTGTGCCCAAAAGTAATTTTCTTTACAAAGGCATGATTTTTATTTGATTTTTGCAAATTTGAAGCATAAACCCATATCTTATGATGATTATTATGAAATCTTGATATTTATGATTTTGAAAGATGAATTTACATGTGTGAAGCTATAAAGCATGAATCGTGAACGATATTTATCATGATTTTGATATTTGGATCATGAATCCCCATTGGAAATTGTGTTTTTTGAGAAAGTGTGTGTTATAAGCATGTTACTGTTGAATATTTGAGATATTTTGAATGATTTGTTCTTTTGGTCTTAATGGAGTTGTTTTGAACTCGAGTATGAAAGAAATCCACAACGTGGTTGATTTTGATAGATGGGAAGCATGATGGCTCCCGATGTATATTTATATATTACTGAAATTGTTTTGTTGTGGATTGTCTTTGAAATAATCTGAGCTAAGTCTGGGAGAAATCTTTATCACCAAGTGGGAGGTATAAAGTGACCTTACTTCCCTAGAACTACATG
>NW_025848320.1:0-2250 GCF_002878395.1 Capsicum annuum | reverse complement strand
CACTTAACCATTTTCAAGTAACTAAGTATCAAAATAAAACCACATTCTAAACAAAAAATCCCCTTTAAAGTCCCTCCACTTAACAATTTTAAAGTAACTAAGTCACTAGCCAAACCACATTCAAAACAAAAAATTCCCTTTAAAGTCCCTGTAGTTAACCATTTTTAAGTAACTAAGTCACAAACCAAACCACATTCAAAACAAAAAATACCTTTTAAAGTCCTTACAATTAACCATTTTCAAGTAACAAACACTAATCAAACCACATTCAAAACACAAAATCCCCTTTAATGTTACTACACTTATCAGTTTCAAGTATCTAAGTCACCAACAAAATCACATAGAAAACACAAAATCCCCGTTAAAATGCCTACACTTAACCATTTTCAAGTAACTATGTCACTAAACAAACTACATTCAAAACAAAAAATCCTATTTAAACTCCCTATACTTAACCATTTTCAAGTAACTAAGTATCAAAATAAAACCACATTCAAAACAAGAAATCCCCTTTAATGTCCCTACACTTAACCATTTTCAAGTAACTAAGTCACCAGCCAAACCACATTCAAAACACAAAATTTCCTTTAAAGTCCCGCACTTAACCATTTTTCAGTAACTAAGTCACAAGCCAAACCACATTCAGAACAAAAATTACCTTTTAAAGTCCCTACAATTAACCGTTCTCAAGTAACTAACACTAATCAAACCACATTCAAAACAAAAAACTTCTTTAAAGTTTCTACACTTAACTATTTTGAAATGACTAAGTATCAAAACAAAACAATATTCAAAATAAAATGTCCCCTTTAAAGACCCTATACTTAGTCATTTTCAGGTGACTAAGTATCAAAACAAAACCACATTCAAAACAAAAAATCCACTTTAAAGTTCCAACACTTAACCAGTTTCAAATAACAAGTCACTAATAAAGCACATTCAAAACATAAAATTCCCTTTAACGTCCCTACAATAAACCATTTTCAAGTCACTAAGTAACCTGCCGAACGACATTCAAATCATATAATCTCATTTAAAGTTCCTACGCTTAACCAGTTTCAAGTAATTAAGTTATCAACTAAACTGCATTTAAAACACAAAATCCACTATAAAATCCCTGCACTTTTTCATTTTCAAGTGACTAAGTCACCAACCAAACTATTTAATGTCCCTAAACTTAAACACTTTCAAATGACTATGTATCAAAACAAAACAACATTAGGTATAAAAAATCCCCTATAAAGTCCCTACAATTAACCATTTTCAAGTGATTAAGTATCAAAACAAAACCACATTCAAAACATAAAATCCCCTTTAATGTTACTACACTTCTCAGTTTCAAGTAACTAAGTCACCAACTAAATCACATTGGAAACACAAAATCCCCTTTAAAATCCCTACACTTAACCATTTTCAAGTAACTAAGTCACAAATCAAACTACATTCAAAACAAAAAATCCTATTTAAACTCCCTACACTTAACCATTTTCAAGTAACTAAGTATCAAAATAAAACCACATTCAAAACTAAAAATTCCCTTTAAAATCCCTACACTTAACTATTTTCAAATGACTAAGTATCAAATAAATACCACATTCAAAACACAAGATCCCCTTTAATGTTACTACACTTATCAATTTCAAGTATCTAAGTCACAACAAAATAACATTGAAAACAAAAAATCCCCTTTAAAATCCCTACACTTAACCATTTTCAAATAACTAAGTCACTAACCAAACTATATTCAAAACAAAAAATCCTATTTAAACTACCTATACTTAACCATTTTCAAGTAACTAAGTATCAAAATAAAACCACATTCAAAACAAAAAATCCCCTTTAATGTCCCTACACATAACCATTTTCAATTAACTAAGTCACCAGCCAGACCACATTCAAAATACAAAATTCCCTTTAGAGTCCCGCACTTAACCATTTTTAGGTAACTAAGTCACAAACCAAACCACATTCAGAACAAAAATACCTTTTAAAGTCCCTACAATTAACCATTCTCAAGTAACTAACACTAATCAAACCACATTCAAAGCAAAAAACTTCTTTAAAGTTTGTACACTTAATTATTTTCAAATGACTAAGTATCAAAACTAAACAACATTCAAAATAAAAAATCCACTTTAAAGGCCGTATACTTAACCATTTTCAGGTGACTAAGTATCAAAACAAAACCACATTCAAAACAAAAAATCCACTTTAAAGTTCCAACACTTAACCAGTTTCAAATAACTAGTC
>NW_025848319.1:78152-80629 GCF_002878395.1 Capsicum annuum | reverse complement strand
GTCTGTAAGTCCCAAAGTCTTCAGAAATGCTGTTTTAGCCCGGGACAGATTTTCCATGCAGCAGATTTAGTCCTTTATGCGTCCAGCTCCTTTCCATCTCGTTTGTGAGCTTTCTTTTGCGTCAAGTAAGCCATAAATTGCTGTATTTTGCATCATTTATACCTGAAACTTTCCTAATCACATTTGTTAGCTCATTTACAGGAAAAAGGACTAAAAGTGTACGAAATAGATAATTAGTTCTCGAAACTAGGCTAAAATATGGGCAAAATATATTGATATAGGCGCGTAATTTCGCCTATCATCACCCCTATTTGTGACAACGGTGATTATGATCACAAGTGACCACAAGCTAACCCATGAGTTGGTACCTGCTGTGAGCACTGAACAATATAATGAAAATAGACATGCACAGAAAATAACTGATAAGTCCATAAGGTTTATATACTGAAATTACAACTAAATTTGCAAGTCTGAAAATATCTGTCAAGACTGATAAAGCTGATAAAAATTATCTGACTATTTGAATATCTGAAAAGACTCTAAATGACTGACTATGGAGTTGATGGGAAAAGTCCCCAACTAACTCTGATAGACTGAATAATACTAAACTACTAAATAACTGAAATAACCCATCATGTCCCTGAAAGGTGAGGACTCACCACTGCTGTTGCTGAGTAACGCTGGGGTGTCTAATTGCGGTGGGGGAACTGAGCGTCCGAACCTATGATATAATACATCATAGCATGAAGAAAATATGCAATCAGTACTTTGAATATACCAGTATATGAGATGAAGTTAGGCTGATATATATGGGTAACTGTGCATGAAATGATGAATGGCTGAATAATATGAGATAACTGAGTAAACATACATGAAAATTGAATTACTGAGAATGCAAGACCAAGCATATATACATTTTTAAAATAATCTGTAAACTGAAATACTAAAATCTGATAACTGAATAGTTGAGAATATAATGCTTTGGTCAAGAAAATATAAACTGAAACTATACTAATATTATACTGAGACTGTGGAACGTATCATGTAACCGACATGCCCTAATCTGAGCTAATCGAACTCCAACTTATAACCCGAGTTGGAAGGGTGCAAGTACCATACCACAGGTACTAATACATGATTGTGTAGTTCCACTCAACTAGTGTCCCGAAGGACTAGGGAGTCAGTCCTAAACTTGTGGGTAACCCCTAAGAAAATATCTATCCTAAACTGGTGCGTGACATCTCAAAGCATATTAGTCCTTAATTGGTGGGTGATATCTTATAATCCTAAGCTGGTTACGTAGTTCTAGAACATAGGGACTGCTTCTAAGGACCCAGCCCTAGCTGGCGGGTAAGCCCCCATCCTTAGGTTCGCTTGGTGCAAAATCTTACTCGCAACTGAACTGACATTGATTACTGTACTGAACTAAGCTTAACTGAATAAATAACTGATCATAAATAACTTGACTAAATGAAAATGCTCATAGTTTATCTAAAATCATTCCAAAGATACAGAATTTATGTAAATAACTAGGTATCAGGTGTTCATAACCCACTAGCACTGAATAAAAATAACAATAAGGACATAAAAACTTGAAAACCATAATGGGAAATCATCATTCAAAACCCATCACTTAGGAATTTAATCAAACACATGGAGATCAAGACTTTAACATGGGGATGCTTTTAAACATGAGGAGATAACATGAGTTCGTGACAAAAATCATAATTTTAGGATTTATTCTGACTCGCATGATAATGACATGGGAACTGCAACATTCAAAATATACTATAATCCATTCCACTTGAAAACATTCATAATCTTAGCATGAAGTTGAAATAACAAAAAGATTCATGAAGATAGTTCAACATAATCATGTAAAAACTCATAATTTAGAAATAGAAAGGGACTCCATGGGTGAAAAGGGCCCATGGATGAACATCATACATACCTTAAACCCTTAAGCTTGAAAAAAAAAACACCAATCTTGATGCTTTCTCGAAGGTTCTTGGATTTAGAAACTTGAATTCTTGGTTTTCTTGGAGATAAAGGAGTGAAATTTAATGATCTCGAGGAAAGAGTAGGGTTTGCTTTGAGAGAAAATTGAAGAAGATAGCCAAATAATGCCCTAACTGGAGCTTTAATTTGTAATTTGACAACTTGGATTGAGGGGAAAAGATGTAATTTCCCATCAGATATTTAAATTCCTAATTGGAATGCAAATTAACATGTCACTGCGATGCGATAGGGACACCATCACTATAACCACCATGGCGCGAGGCTATAGCGGTGACCTGCTGGAATCGAAATCCAAATACGTTCTAATCCTCATTCAAAAAATCCAAAGCTTCTTTGAGACACGCTCCTTACACCCCTAAACATGAATTGACTCAAAAACCAACATCTTGGGATCGGAAGGAATAATTTAAATATCCTCAAATTTAAGGGGCATTAAAACTAACTAAGCCCCCAACACT